>NC_069499.1:602518946-602643946 GCF_027579735.1 Bombina bombina | reverse complement strand
CCACTATCTGGAATCTAAGCTGACATTTATTATGTGATGCCATAGTAAAATGATGTGCTACTGGTGTATCTTTGTCTGAACTACCAATTGCTGCTTTATGTTGTTGAATCCTGTCCTTGGCACACTGTCGTCTCTCCTACATATGCCATTCTGCATGGACATTTAACTACATAAATCACAAACAGGTAGATTACGAGTTTTGCATTACGGCTTTTAAAGCTGAAAAAAATGGCAATTCCAGCGTAATGGCCAGGAACGCATATTACGAGTTGTCTTGGTATAGCTATAACGCAAACATTTTAACCTGTAACACAACGTCCATTCCGCACTCAAAAAAATTATGTTTTTGTGTGGGATTTTCATAGCGCCGCTATTACAGGTTGTGCGGTTCGGCTAAAATGCTTGCAGTACAGCCTATACCAACACTATCCATACCACCATATGAGAGCAGTAGTTACAAAGTACACTAACACCCATAAACTACCTATTAACCCCTAAACCGCTGCAATCCTGCATCACAAACACTATATTAAATTTATTAACCCCTAATCCGCCACCCATCCACATTGTGACTATTAAATAAATGTATTAACCCCTAATCTGCACCCCCCATCATTGCCTAATCCGCCACCCACCCATCCACATTGCGACTTAAAATAAATTTATTAACCCCTAATCTGCACCACCGACATCGCCAACACTATAATAAAGCTATTTACCCATAATCCGCCGCTTCCTGACATCGCCAACACTATAGTAAAGTTATTAACCCCTAAAGCTCTGGCCTCCCACATTGCCGCCACTAAATAAACCCTTTTAACCCCTAAACCACCGGCCCCCCACATCTCCGCAACTAAATAAAACTATTAACCCCTAAACCTTCGGCCTAACACATCTCTGCAACGAAATAAACCTATTAACCCCTAAACCACCGGCCCCCACATCGCAAAACACTAAATTAAACTATTAACCCCTAAACACCCACCTAACTTTAAATTAAAATTACAATATAACTATCTTTAAATAAATAAAAACTTACCTGCGAAATAAAAATAAATCTACCATTAAACTATAAATTAACCTAACCTTACTATTCTAATAAAATTTAAAAAACTACAAATTAAAAAAATCTAAATTACAAATTTAAAAAAACCTAATACTACGAGAAAAATTTAAAAAATCTAAAATTACAAAAAATAATTAACACTAAATTACAAAAAAATAAAAAAACTCTCTTACAAAAAATAATAAATAAAATTATCAAAAATAAAAACAATTACACCTAATCTAATAGCCCTATAAAAATAAAAAAGCCCCTCCAAAATAAAAAAACACCCCCTAGCCTACAATATACTACCAATAGCCCTTAAAAGGGCCTTTTGTAAGGCATTGCCCTAAGTTAAACAGCTCTTTTACCTGTAAAAAAATACAAAGTCCCCCCAACAGTAAAACCCACTACCCAACCAACCCCCCCAAAATAAAAAAACCTAACTCTAAAAAAAAACCTAAGCTACCCATTGCCCCTAAAGAGGCATTTGTATGGGCATTGCCCTTAAAAGGGCATTCAGCTCTTTTCATTGCCCTTAAAAGGGCATTTAGCTCTTTTTTCAAATTTCCCAAACCCTAATCTTAAAAAAAAAACACCCCCAAAAAAAACAACAACACTTAACACTAACCCCAGAATATCTACTCATGGTTCCTTAATTCCGGACATCCATCTCCATCCAGGAGGCGAGAAGTCTTCATCCAGACGGCAACATCCTCATCCATCACGGGGGGTCTTCTATCTTCATCCCGGCGGCGCAGAGCAGCGAAGACATCCAACGCGGAGCGTCCTCTTCATATGGTCCCCGCTGTACACTGAAGCTTCAATGCAAGGTAGCCGTTTCATAATGGCGTACCTTGCATTCCTATTGGCTGATTTGATTCTTTAAATTCAATCAGCCAATAGAATGAGAGCTTCTGAAATCCTACTGGCTGTTCAAAACAGCCAATAGGATGAGAGCTACTGAAATGTCGGAAGAGCGGATTAGGGGTGTTTAGACTTAGGGTTCCTAGGGTATTAGGTTTAAACGTAACTTTTTTGTCCCCATAGACATCAATGGGTTTACATTACGGCGATCTCCATTCTGTGATCGCAGGTGTTTTTTTCTAACACTCTCTCCCCATTGATGTCTATGGGGGAAAGCGTGCACGAGCATGTCAAAGCAGCCCTTGGATTTTGTGCGGTATAGAGCTTAACGTCACCATATCGCACGCACAAGGAGGCTTTTCAGTAACCCATATAGGCAGCGATATGGAGAGTGAAATAACGCAACTTTTTTGGCGTTAGTTTCGCACCCTGATTAGCACAAAATTGTAATCTAGGTGATATATTGAGTTACATGTGTACGTATCTCTTATTGGTATTCTTTTGCCAGTATATGGATGTGTTACAAATTCACCAGACTGTAGTGAGTGACATTGTGCACAATTCATACAAGGAAAACATCCTTTCTTTTGTAGGGGAAGGGGCCTATTGGTTGAACCCAAATCTGCACTCACAATTTCATCCCTAAGGTTTCTATTATTATTTTTTATTATTATCGGTTATTTGTAGAGCGCCAACAGATTCCGCAGCACTATTAACAAAGACGGAGTACAACAAAACAATTATACGGATCAAATGGGTAGAGGGCCCTGCAAGGAGGTGCACTGTTGTAGTCAGCTCTTGAGAAGGTGATCAACAAACAGCTGGACTCTTAGGCTTACATGCTAAGGGTGTTCAGGGGATAGCAATGGAGGAGAGGAACTGGAATATATATATAAATATAAAGAAAGGTTAGCGTAGGTTGTATGCATCTCTGAACAGTAGAGTCTTTAGGGAGCACTTGAAGCTTTTAAAACTAGAAGAGAGTCTTGTAGAGCGAGGCAGAGAGTTCCACAAGATGGGAGCCAGTCTGGAGAAGTCCTGTAAATGGGAGTGTGATGAGGTGACAAGGTGACAAGAGAGGAGGAGAGTAGGAGGTCGTGAGCAGAGCGAAGGGGACGGGAGGGAGAGTATCTGGAGGTCTGAGATATAGGGGGGAGCAGTGCAGTTGAGGGCTTTGTATGTCAGAGTGAGAATTTTGTGTTTGATCCTAGGGGCAAGAGGAAGCCAGTGAAGAGATTGGCAGAGAGGTGCAGCAGATGAAGAGCGACGTGTAAGGAAAATGAGTCTGGCAGAGGCATTCATTATGGATTGTAAAGGAGCTAGGTGGTAGGTGGGGAGACCAGAGAGGACAGAGTTGCAGTAATCGAGGCGGGAGAGAATGAGAGAGTGGATTAAAATCTTAGTTGTGTCTTGTGTAAGGAAGTGTCTAATTTTAGAGATGTTTTTAAGGTGGAAGCGGCAGGCTTTAGCCAATGACTGAATGTGAGGAGTGAAAGAAAGATCTGAGTCAAATGTGACCCCGAGACATCGGGCATGCGGGGTAAGGGTAATGATGGAGTTGTCGACAGTTATAGAGAGATTGGGGGTGGAGAGTTTAGAAGAAGGGGGGAAAATAAAGAGCTCAGTTTTGGAGAGATTTAGCTTGAGGTAGTGAGAGGACATCCAGTTGGAGATGTGAGAAAGACAGTTAGTGACACGGGTTCTATTCCTTTTATATGAAAATAGGGGAGGATCAATAAAAACTTCTGCAACTTGAACGATTTCCCTCAACAAGTGCGAATGTTTCCAGAATATATTCTGCATTCTTTTACTGTGGAATCCATATTGTGTAACAAAAGGAACTGAAAATTTCTTAGGTGATTGTGATCTTTTTTGGAGCAGGCTAGATCTTTCTACTCTATTAACCCTCTCTATTGTATGGCTCAACAATTCATCAGGATATGCTCTTTCTTTAAATTGACCTATCTTCTCATCTAGTCTTTGTTGGCATATCACAGCCGGGTTTATAATCCTTTTAGCCCTCAAAAGTTGACTGTATGGAAGACTCCTAATCATTGCTGGTGGATGAAAACTATTAAAAGATAAAAGATTATTCCTGTCTGTTGTTTTAGAAAATAGGTCACAATCCAACAAATTATCTTTCTTAATCACCATAGTATCCAAAAAGGTGACCTTCTCCCTATTGGCTTCAATGGTAAATTTGAAATTATTTGATACATGATTCAACTTTTGGACAAATTCATTCAATTGTTATAAAATTGTGGAACTCATTTCCAAAGGAGGTAGTGAATGCCAATACCCTAGATACATTTAAAAAATGTTTGGATACATTTCTGGCTAGAAACAAAATTCATGGATATGATTGCTTGTATTAAATGGGTCACCTTTTAGTGGGATTAATTTAAGCTCAACCGGAGCTTTTTTTGTAAGTATATTGGAATTGTATAGGTTGAACTCGATGGACTTTGTTCTTTTTCAACCTCATCTACTATGTTATGTTGTTGTTCTCCTGTCCAAATGAAGAAGGTATCATCTATATACCGATACCAACACAATATGGATAAGACAAAGGCCTCTAGTTATCAAGCCGTCTACTTACCTGCCTTCGCCGGCCCCAATACGCCCGCCTAATATCGCCGCCGCGGACCTGAATACGCTCGCCAAAGTTATCAAAAAAGCTGTCAAAAAGCTGTGCACCAAGTACGGGGCGATGAGCAACGGACTGTGATAGTTATCACTCATCCGATCTCGCTGCTCTTCGGCTTTTTCCCAGCTTTATTGATAAGCTGTCACTAAGCACCCACACTATACTATACTGTTCTACCCCCTATACCGCCGCCCCCGGAGCCCCCCGCAACTAAATAAAGTTATTAACCCCTAAACCGCCGCTCTTAGACCCCGCCGCAACTATAATAAATGTATTAACCCCTAAACCGCCGCTCCCGGACCCCGCCGCAACTATAATAAATGTATTAACCCCTAAACCGCCGCTCCCGGACCCCGCCGCCACATACATTATACCTATTAACCCCTATCCTGCCGGAAAAAAGTGATTCTGGGATGGCGCTCAACAAAGGAGAGCTAAGAGGTATAATGTATTAAGTGCAAGGGCTCTGATATTAAATATATATGTGTGTGTACACTAGTGAATATTTATAATAAATGTAGAATTAATATAGGCCAATAGCAATAAACTATTCTGGTATAAAAAATATTAAGCAGTTAAACGGATGGAAAGAATTAAATTTAAATAATGTTTATTACATACGTGACATTAGATAAAAAATAATGATGCCGGCATCTAAAAACAAACACAATATGAGCAATAAGAAATATCAATGTAAAAATGTGTACGAACATATGATCTCATCTAGAATGGATAATAACAGAAAAGAGATACATAAGAATTCTAAAACCTGTATCTTCCTGTTAATATCGCAACAATGTCCAGAGAGTAGCTGTTTTGTGCAAACTTATAGCCAGAAACTCTGGATAATATGTGTACTCCTTTCCTCGGTGTTGAAGATCAGTACAGCGTTCTCTGCAAGAGGTGGAGGATACTGTGATCCCCGTATGTACACAAACAGTTCCGGGCTGTAGTGCAAAATGTGTTCCGGTGTAGGTAACTCTTTGATAATCCCACAAGGTATGGTAAAGAACTGAACTTCCAAACAGGATGTTGATTATACAGATGGATTAGTATGAGTAGGTCCTGGGACAGGAACTACACATATGGAGCCAGCTCAAACCAAGTTTTAATAGCTGCCCGATGTACCTGTCCTATCTACTTACGTATCCAATCTGTTGCTAACAATTATATTAGTCTTGTGCACAGGAGCAATCCGCAAATCTACGTGTTTCAGCCGCCAGGGGCCTTTATCAAGATGCCTGTTTGCTCTCATTTCCATTTTTAAATATCCCACGCTGTGTCCTCATTGGACAAAGTTGGACCTATCAGATCTTATGCTGTAATGGGTCGGTTTCCTAAATTTAACTATACAAAGTCAGTACTTGTATATTGATAATGCCTATGCATTTTATACAATTAAAACATGCAGTTAAAACATGCAGTTAAAACTAGTGTTTGTATATTATTGTTAGAAATATGTAATAGTACCTTTTTTAATCTCATTAAAACCGCTAAAATCAGGCTTAATTTATTGCTATATGGCCATTCAGATTTTTTGATAAGTAAACATACCGGTTTATTTCTTAAAAAATTAGTAAATACCGTAGATTTATTACTTGATGCAAATCCCTAAAAAGATATACAGGGAGTACAGAATTATTAGGCAAGTTGTATTTTTGAGGATTAATTTTATTATTGAACAACAACCATGTTCTCAATGAACCCAAAAAACTCATTAATATCAAAGTTGAATAGTTTTGGAAGTAGTTTTTAGTTTGTTTTTAGTTATAGCTATTTTAGGGGGATATCTGTGTGTGCAGGTGACTATTACTGTGCATAATTATTAGGCAACTTAACAAAAAACAAATATATACCCATTTCAATTATTTATTTTTACCAGTGAAACCAATATAACATCTCAACATTCACAAATATACATTTCTGACATTCAAAAACAAAACAAAAACAAATCAGTGACCAATATAGCCACCTTTCTTTGCAAGGACACTCAAAAGCCTGCCATCCATGGATTCTGTCAGTGTTTTGATCTGTTCACCATCAACATTGCGTGCAGCAGCAACCACAGCCTCCCAGACACTGTTCAGAGAGGTGTACTGTTTTCCCTTCTTGTAAATCTCACATTTGATGATGGACCACAGGTTCTCAATGGGGTTCAGATCAGGTGAACAAGGAGGCCATGTCATTAGATTTTCTTCTTTTATACCCTTTCTTGCCAGCCACGCTGTGGAGTACTTGGACGTGTGTGATGGAGCATTGTCCTGCATGAAAATCATGTTTTTCTTGAAGGATGCAGACTTCTTCCTGTACCACTGCTTGAAGAAGGTGTCTTCCAGAAACTGGCAGTAGGACTGGGAGTTGAGCTTGACTCAATCCTCAACCCGAAAAGGCCCCACAAGCTCATCTTTGATGATACCAGCCCAAACCAGTACTCCACCTCCACCTTGCTGGCGTCTGAGTTGGACTGGAGCTCTCTGCCCTTTACCAATCCAGCCACGGGCCCATCCATCTGGCCCATCAAGACTCACTCTCATTTCATCAGTCCATAAAACCTTAGAAAAATCAGTCTTGAGATATTTCTTGGCCCAGTCTTGACGTTTCAGCTTGTGTGTCTTGTTCAGTGGTGGTCGTCTTTCAGCCTTTCTTACCTTGGCCATGTCTCTGAGTATTGCACACCTTGTGCTTTTGGGCACTCCAGTGATGTTGCAGCTCTGAAATATGGCCAAACTGGTGGCAAGTGGCATCTTGGCAGCTGCACGCTTGACTTTTCTCAGTTCATGGGCAGTTATTTTGCGCCTTGGTTTTTCCACACGCTTCTTGCGACCCTGTTGACTATTTTGAATGAAACGTTGTTCGATGATCACGCTTCAGAAGCTTTGCAATTTGAGTGCTGCATCCCTCTGCAAGATGTCTCACTATTTTTGACTTTTCTGAGCCTGTCAAGTCTTTCTTTTGACCCATTTTGCCAAAGGAAAGGAAGTTGCCTAATAATTATGCACACCTGATATAGGGTGTTGATGTCATTAGACCACACCCCTTCTCATTACAGAGATGCACATCACCAAATAAGCTTAATTGGTAGTAGGCTTTCGAGCCTATACAGCTTGGAGTAAGACAACATGCATAAAGAGGATGATGTGGTCAAAATACTCATTTGCCTAATAATTCTGTACTCCCTGTATAAGACATGGTATATAAAATTATTCTTTCAATGATCCATCTTAGAGATTGTATTGAAATAATGCTCTATTCGTTTACTTTTTGCAATTATTCATTGCAAGTCTAGCATAGTCTTTGGGTTTTAATTATTACAAATATGTTCTGTTTTTCATGATTTTTAACATCTTAATTCTAAATAAATAGAGAATAATTAAATTTGTTTATGAACTAACTCTTCTATATGTGGTGACCCAAATTGTTATAATAATAACTGTTTATGCAAAATATTTTATAAACCGTTGTAAATTGATTGATTTAAATCTCCAAAGTTTGGTTTAAAAGGAGCTCTATACTAATATATATGCAATAAAAATAGAAGTACAAAATTATAAACATTATAAAAAATATATACATATAAAAAATCTTTTCATATTAAAAATTCTTTATTGCACATATATATAAAAAATCTACATATATAAAAAAAAAATATATATAAAAAGAGAAATAAAAATTTCATTAAAATTCTCCTTTAATATTATCTCCAAATAGTCTTTCCTAATGTGATCATATATGATAAAACTTTTGTATTTAAATTATAAATTAGGGTTAAAAGTCTCAATCTATTAGCAATTTAGTAAAATTAAAAATGTCTCAATCTATTAGCAACTTAGTAAAATTAAAAATGTGGTCGAAAGCTCTAATTTTAAAATTGTGTATTCAAATCCAATTATGAATTTAGGCCATGGGGATGTAGGGTCTTAAAATTAAATATAAATTCTTCCTCTTTCTTAAGTAAAATATTATTAATGTTACCTCCTCTAATTCCCAAAATAATTTGTTTGATACCCCAATATTTAAAATCTTTAAGGTTGCCACCATGTATGTCTTTAAAATGGGTGTATAATTTTGTTTCTGTGGATCCATGTTCAATTTTCAAAATGTGTTCACGGATCCTATCCCTCAAAATCCTACCTGTCTGACCAAAATAGAGCAACCCACAAGAACATTTGATGCAGTAAATTGTATTCATACTAGAACATCTGATGAATTGATTGATCTTATATTTAAAACCAGTATTTTGTGACATTATTTCCTTACTCTTATGGCTATATTTGCAGGATTTGCAGGTGTTGCATGGAAAGAATCCATTAAGTTCCACCCCTCTTAAATCTCTATCAATTGCACTGTGTTTAGGTTCCTTGTATTCACTTTTGGATAATATGCATTTTAAATTTCTAGCTTTCTTGAAGATGATATCGGGATGATTCCTCACTTTGTTACCCAATACATGGTCCTGTTTGATCAGGTGCCAATGTCTCCTTAAGATTTTTTTCACTTCATGATGTTGTGAACTAAATTCGGTTATGAAGGGCACAAAGATCTCATTATGGTTGGAAATATTATCTGTATTTTCCTTACGTTTATTTAATAGTAGAGCTTCCCTGTCCATTTTAGCTACTTCTTGTTGTTGCAGAGAACGCTGTACTGATCTTCAACACCGAGGAAAGGAGTACACATATTATCCGGAGTTTCTGGCTACAAGTTTGCACAAAACAGCTACTCTCTGGACATTGTTGCGATATTAACAGGAAGATACAGGTTTTAGAATTCTTATGTATCTCTTTTCTGTTATTATCCGTTCTAGATGAGATCATATGTTCGTACACATTTTTACATTGATATTTCTTATTGCTCATATTGTGTTTGTTTTTAGATGCCGGCATCATTATTTTTTATCTAATGTCACGTATGTAATAAACATTATTTAAATTTAATTCTTTCCATCCGTTTAACTGCTTAATATTTTTTATACCAGAATAGTTTATTGCTATTGGCCTATATTAATTCTACATTTATTATAAATATTCACTAGTGTACACACACATATATATTTAATATCAGAGCCCTTGCACTTAATACATTATACCTCTTAGCTCTCCTTTGTTGAGCGCCATCCCAGAATCACTTTTTTCTGTTCTGTATCTAACTTGGTTTTTAGAGGTTAATCCAGTTGTATCCTCTGGGAGTTGGCATTAGAGTTGCTGAGTGTTGTATCTCTATAACATCCCCGTTTTCCAACCCCTATCCTGCCTCCCCTATACCGCCGCCACCTATAATAAATTTATTAACCCCTATCCTGCCAATCCCGTACCCCACCGCAACTAAATAAATTGTTTAACCCCTAAACCGCAGCTCCCGGACCCCTGCCGCCACCTATATTAAATGTATTAACCCCTAATCTGCCCCCCCCTACACCGTCGCCACCTATAATAAATTTATTAAATTTAATACATTTATTAACCCCTATCCTGCCCCCCGACACCGTCGCCACCTATAATAAATTTATCAACCCCTAAACCTAAGTCTAACCCTAACACCCCCTAACTTTAATATTAATTAAATAAATCTTATTAACTAAATTAATCCTATTTAAAACTAAATACTTACCTTTAAAATAAACCCTAATATAGCTACAATCTAACTAATAATTATATTGTAGCTATTTTAGGATTTATTTTTATTTTACAGGCAAATTTCAATTTATTTTAACTAGGTACAAAAGCTATTAAATAGTTAATAACTAATAGCAACCTAGATAAAATAAATACAAATGTACATGTAAAATAAAAACTAACCATAAGTTAAGCTTAATTAATAATTACATTGTAGCTATTTTAGGGTTTATATTTATTTTACAGGTAACTTTGTATTTATTTTAACTAGATACAATAGTTATTAAATAGTTATTAACTATTCAATAACTACCTACCTAAAAGAAATACAAATTTACCTGTAAAATAAATCCTAACCTAAGTTACAATTAAACCTAACACTACACTATCATTAAATAAATTAAATTAATTAACACAAATACCTACAATTAAATACAATTAAATAAACTAACTAAAGTACAAAAAAATAAAAAAAACTAAGCTACAAAAAATAAAAAAATACTACAAGATTTTTAATCTAATTACACCTAATCTAAGCCCCCTAATAAAATAACAAAGCCCCCCAAAATAAAAAAATGCCCTACCCTATTCTAAATTACAAAAGTTAACAGCTCTATTACCTTACCAGCCCTTAAAAGGGCCTTTTATGGGGCATGCCCCAAAGTAATCAGCTCTTTTGCATGTAAAAAAAAATACAACCCCCCAACATTAAAACCCATCACCAACATACCCCTACTCTAACCCACCCAAACCACCCTTAAAAAAATCTAACACTAACCCCCAAAAGATCTCCCTACCTTGAGTTGTCTTCAGCCAGCCAACCACTGATGGAACAGAAGAGGACATCCGCAGCGGCCGAAATCATCATCCAAGGGGCGCTGAAGAGGTCTTCCATCCGATAGAAGTCTTCATCCATGCGGCGTCTTCAATCTTCATCCATCCGGAGCGGAGCCTTCTTCAAACGAGCTGATGCAGAGCCATCCTCTTCCAACGACTCCTACCCGACGAATGGATATTCCTTTAAGTGACGTCATCCAAGATGGCATCCCTCGAATTCCGATTGGTTGATAGGATTCTATCAGCCAATCGGAATTAAGGTAGGAAAAATCTGATTGGCTGATGCAATCAGCCAATCAGATTGAGCTCGCATTCTATTGGCTGATTGGAACAGCCATTAGAATGTGAGCTCAATCTGATTGGCTGATTGGATCAGCCAATCGGATTGAACTTGAATCTGATTGGCTGATTGCATCAGAAGTGTGCAGAAGTGACCTCTTGTTTATGTTATCCCTATAGCAGTATCCTGAGTTATTCATATGAAGACACTGTTGTTTTTGACAGAGAATCCTCCTTTTTTGTGTGATGACATATTTTTTCCTTGGGACGCCTTGGGATTTTTTTCTATGTATGGTTGCGTGCATGTGTGTGATTGGGTGGTCTGAGAATTTAGTGGAGCTCCTTTCCATTTGAACTTTGCCAGTTTTTGTTAGCATATGCATAATAAATATGCTTCTGAATATGTATTTTGAGTGCTGGGCATTTTTGCATTTATTGATTTGATTATAAGTGCAGGAGCAGCGCTTTTGACCAGTGATCCTATTGTGATCAAATGTATTATTTATTTTTCATTATTATTATAAGTAGTGCAGCAACATATTGATATAATATTATTTATATACAGCTTCACAAAACAAGCACCACATTTTCCACTTAGCTATATGCTTCCCATGAACACTCATATTAACTAACCTTCTATATCTCTGAAATAGCCCTGTAGGCAAACACCCATGCAGAGCTAAGAATACATATTTTGATATTCTGTTTCTGTTTACTCACCAATATTTTGTCATTAATATTGTTCCATCTAGCTGCACACTCTCAGAAACTCAGTCAAACTGCCACTTACATGTAATTTCTCTCTCCCCTGTAAAACTGTCATCACCTTCTTACCAGCATACCTCAGACTTCTCAGCCTTATATACTCACATACTTAAAGGGACACTAAAGTCATAATTAAACGTTCATGATTCAGACAAAGCATGAAATAAAAAAATAAAAAATAAAAAAAAACTTTCCAATTTACTTCCATTATCATAGTGTGCACATACTTTTTATATGCACACATTATGAGGCACCAACTCCTACAGAGCATGTGTGAGTTCAAAGCATACATATATGTGTCTGTGAATTGCTAATCAATGTCACATGATACAGGGTGCTGGGAAATTGAAGGAGATTTTCAATTTTTTTTAGAAACAAATGGCTAGATTACAAGTGGAGTGCAAATTTGTGCTTATGCGAGTGCAATATTTGTGCTCCACTCGTAATACTAGCGCATGCAATTGTGCCCTGATATTTTAAACGCAGTGCAATGTGAACCTGAGCTCACGTTCACATTGCTAGGAAGCTTTGCGCTCAATAGAGCGCACTTCCATAGGCTCCAATGGATGCCTCATTCTCATGCCGTGAGACATGGCATGAGAACCTATGATTATTATAAGGTATTTGTAGAGTGCCAACAGATTCCGCAGTGCTATAAACTTAGGTGGTATACAAGGTAGCAATTATAGGGATCAAATGGGTAGAGGGCCCTGTTAAGAGTTGCACTGTTGTAGTCGGCTCTTATGAAGGCAATCTACAAACAACTGGTCTCATAGGCTTACATTCTAAGGGGTTCAAGGGGAAAGTAATGGAGTTAGGAAAGGTTAGTGAAGGTTGTATGCATCCCTGAATAGTAGAGTCTTTAGGGAGCACTTGAAGCTGTTAAAACTAGGGGAGAGTCGTGTGGAGCAAGGCAGGGAGTTCCACAAGATGGGAGCCAGTCTGGAGAAGTCCTGTAAACGGGAATGTGAGGAAGTAACAAGAGAGGAGAGTAGGAGATTATGAGCAGAACAAAGAGGACGGGAGGGAAAGTATCTGGAGAAAAGTTTTTAAATGTAGGGGGGAGCAGTGCAGTTGAGGGCCTTGTATGTCAGAGTGAGGATTTTGTGTTTAGTCCTGAAAGCAAGAGGAAGCCAATGAAGGGATTGGCAGAGAGGTGCAGCAGATTAAGAGCGACGTGTAAGGAAGATGAGCCTGTCAGAGGCATTCATTATGGAATGAAAAGTAGCTAGGTGGCAGCTAGAGAGACCAGAGAGGACTGAGTTGCAGTAGTCGAGGCGGGAAAGGATGAGAGAGTAGATTAAAATCTTAGTTGTGTCTTGTGTAAGGAAATGTCTAATTTTAGAGATGTTTTTAAGGTGGAAGGACTGAATGTGAGGAGTGAAAGAAAGGTCTGAGTAAAGTGTGACCCCAAGACATCGGGCATGCGAGGTAGGGGTAATGATGGAGTTATCAACAGTTATTGAAAATTGGGGGGTGGAGATTTTGGAAGAAGGGCGGGTAATAAGGAGCTCAGTTTTGGAGAGATTTAGCTTAAGGTAGTGAGAGGACATCCAAGATGAGATATAATAAAGACAGTTAGTGACATGGGTTAGTAAGTAAGGAGATAGGTCTGGTGTGGAGAGGTAGATTTGGGTGTTATTGGCATACAAATGATATTGAAACCCATGGGACTTTATTAAGAAACCTAATGATGACGTGTAGATTGAAAAGAGAAGTGGACAGAGGACAGAGCCTTGAGGTACCCCAAGGGGCAGAGGATGCTCCAGAGAAGGCTACACTAAAGGTACGGTTAGATAGATAGGAAGAGAACCATGAGAGAGCTGTGTCACAAATGCTGAAGGATTGGAGGGTTTGGAGCAAAAGAGGGTGGTCGACAGTATCAAAGGCTGCAGACAGATCAAGGAGGATAAGCAGAATGAAGTGACCTTTGGATTGTGCTGTAAGTAGGTCATTAACCTTAACAATTGCTGTCTCTGTGGAGTGATGTCCAGATTGCAGTGAGTCAAGGAAAGAGTTTAGTATAAGGAAATGGGATAGACAAAGAGCTTCGAGGCAAAATGGAGTAGGAAAATAAGGCGGTAGTTGGATGGGGAGGTTAAATCGAGAGAAGGTTTTTTGAGGATAGGTGTGACCAGTGCATGCTTTAGAGATGAGGGAAATATACCAGTGCTGAGGGAGAGGTTGAAGATGTGTGTGAGTATAGGGGTAAGGGTAGAAGAGAGGGAGGGGAGTTACTGTGAGGGGATGGGGTCGAGGGTACAGGTAGTGAGGTGAGTGAGTGAGCGCAGGGAAGGCGGTAAGTCGCGCATAGATGAGTAGCAAATTGAAATAAATATGCATATTAATATACACATATATATTTGTGTTTATATGTGTATATACACATATTAAAAGATAAATATATATATGTATATAAGAACATACATACAGTATATATTTACAGGAATAATACAGTCCCCATAGACCGCAATGTAAAGGCACTTTTCAGTGCTGTTTTTTTTTCTAACACCCCACTCCGCACACTATTAGCCTTTATAACTGGCTCATACAGTTATTCAATTAAAAATGCTGCTTTTATTTTTTATTATTATAGAAACTTACACTTTATTTTGGGGGCAATTGGGGATCTCTGGTTAATTTTCGGAGCTTGCGGTAGCAATAACCAGCCACTTGTAATAGCTGGTTATTTATCACGCCCGTAAATTTGCCCGTTTACGGGTGCTCAATAAATTAGCGCTCCACTTGTCAACCTAAATCTTTCAAATAATATAATTATACATAATCCACCCAAGCGCCTTATTTTGGTACACCAACTCATTCCAAAACACTAGACAAACTCATGTGATACTAAAACACACAAGGATGAACAGTGGCACTACTTAGACTTTTCCTCTAATAATAAGTCAAATTCAGAGGTAAGAGTTAGATTAATTCTACTGTGTGTTAGAGGAAATGGTGATTGTGCACAAATATAGATATGAACACAAAGGAAGAATGGTATGGAGGATACCAGACTACCCAAAGTATGCACTTACAGCACTCTAGGTCTGAACTAAAGGTTGGGATTCCTCAACAGGATATTAAAATATAACTTTTATTGGTATTAAAATTAAAAAACCAAAATTGTTTGGTTAATACATACACGATTAAAATTTGCTCCAGTGCCCAAATCTGTATAATGAGTTACACGTTAGATCACAATTTATGATAATTCGGCCTGAATAAATTCACTAGTAATAGTGATCTAAATAGTTCAATAAATCAACTCGGTAATGGTTACCATCATAGTGTTAATCTGAATAGTAGAGCTCATGTATAAATTCTGATCAAGGTTGTGTACTCTCAGCTATATAAACTTATGCTATCATCATTCAATATAATGGGTGATAGCAGAGTAATGAGTATTGTATATTAATAATGATTATCCACGAATAGGGGTACTAGTGAATTGAATATTCACAAAAACGAGGGTTTGATCAGTTATAACCTGGGCTATAATTTTAGCCTGTATACTTGTATAAATAGCAATGTGTGCGTGCTTGGTGCTACTGTAGTTTCCAATATTTCATTAGGTATATATTCCTAAAAATTGGAATACAATTATTGTCACAATAAGCCTAGTTCTGTGTAGCCCAGACCTCAGATCTGGCCACTTATGTTCACTTAAAGTTATTAGATAATTAGACCCTGATTAGTCCATACAGCAATTGCTGCAAAGTTACTATGGCTTATATTAATCCACCTTCATAAATTTTTAGGCATATGTTTCATAGAAAACTAAATCTGCTATCCCGGCGCCTCCCAGATTTTATCAATTGACAAATGTCCCAAAGTTTATTCACAGTGCCAAAGATTATTCTGGGCCAGTGTGTGGTAATTCGAATTATGTGCCCTTTGGCACAGCCACTGTTATGATTCACAAGTATTACAATTATCAGTCATTAGTTTGTAACATTCTTCTCATACATATTCATTCATATACTGGGTTTTATAGCTTTAGTTAAATTTGGCACAACCCACTTTCAATAAATGCTTTCTATGATTTCGTTTCAGTTCAATATCCGTGGTACAATATCTATTAATTTCGAAAGCTCTGAAAGCTGTATTTACATTTAAAGCTCGGTCTGGCACAACCCAGATTATATGTATAGAGTTAATAGTCCATTAATTTATAATATGAATCTCCATTGAAACACCCATTCATTCTCAAACTTCGATTTAACAATTAAAGTAAATCTAATCTGGTACAACCCAGGTTATATAAGTAATGAATATCTGGCAGTTTTTGTTTAATTCGCAACTATGTTGCAGGTTGATGTATATGTTTCAGTTTGAGCGCTGTGTGGTACAGCAAATGCTGTGACTATCGGGCAGTATCAATTACACTCATACGTTTGTAAGATCTTACAATACACGCTCATTCACACACCAGTTTGGTAGTTTATGTTAAAACTGGCACAACCCAGTTACTATAACAATATCCACGACGTAGCGTATAATTATTGAAAGACTTAGTTAGCAACTGATAAAATACAGTCTGGCATAACACTGACTGAATGAGTATAACTTGTTATTGTGTATACTATAAGTTACTATAACAGTATCTGCGGCGTAGCGTATAATTATTAAAAGACTTAGTTAACTATTAATGAAATAAAGTCTGGCACAACCCCTAACGAAACGCGTCAGGGGAGAGTGTTGAACTCGTTCACGCTCTATTTTCTATGTATTTTAAACTAGCCCAGTACCGTTAAATCATGTGGAGCATAGGGTTACCGCAATCATAGAGCTAATCATAGATATTTGACCTATCTGGTCAGGGTACCTAATAGGGACCTTTACATGGTGCTTATAGTTAAAAAACCTTTCTTACCATATATGTAATAACGAGTTATAACCATATAGCCTGGGTTGTGCCAGACTTTATTTCATTAATAGTTAACTAAGTCTTTTAATAATTATACGCTACGCCGCAGATACTGTTATAGTAACTTATAGTATACACAATAACAAGTTATACTCATTCAGTCAGTGTTATGCCAGACTGTATTTTATCAGTTGCTAACTAAGTCTTTCAATAATTATACGCTACGTTGTGGATATTGTTATAGTAACTGGGTTGTGCCAGTTTTAACATAAACTACCAAACTGGTGTGTGAATGAGCGTGTATTGTAAGATCTTACAAACGTATGAGTGTAATTGATACTGCCCGATAGTCACAGTATTTGCTGTACCACACAGCGCTCAAACTGAAACATATACATCAACCTGCAGCATAGTTGCGAATTAAACAAAAACTGCCAGATATTCATTACTTATATAACCTGGGTTGTACCAGATTAGATTTACTTTAATTGTTAAATCGAAGTTTGAGAATGAATGGGTGTTTCAATGGAGATTCATATTATAAATTAATGGACTATTAACTCTATACATATAATCTGGGTTGTGCCAGACCGAGCTTTAAATGTAAATACAGCTTTCAGAGCTTTCGAAATTAATAGATATTGTACCACGGATATTGAACTGAAACGAAATCATAGAAAGCATTTATTGAAAGTGGGTTGTGCCAAATTTAACTAAAGCTATAAAACCCAGTATATGAATGAATATGTATGAGAAGAATGTTACAAACTAATGACTGATAATTGTAATACTTGTGAATCATAACAGTGGCTGTGCCAAAGGGCACATAATTCGAATTACCACACACTGGCCCAGAATAATCTTTGGCACTGTGAATAAACTTTGGGACATTTGTCAATTGATAAAATCTGGGAGGCGCCGGGATAGCAGATTTAGTTTTCTATGAAACATATGCCTAAAAATTTATGAAGGTGGATTAATATAAGCCATAGTAACTTTGCAGCAATTGCTGTATGGACTAATCAGGGTCTAATTATCTAATAACTTTAAGTGAACATAAGTGGCCAGATCTGAGGTCTGGGCTACACAGAACTAGGCTTATTGTGACAATAATTGTATTCCAATTTTTAGGAATATATACCTAATGAAATATTGGAAACTACAGTAGCACCAAGCACGCACACATTGCTATTTATACAAGTATACAGGCTAAAATTATAGCCCAGGTTATAACTGATCAAATCCTCGTTTTTGTGAATATTCAATTCACCAGTACCCCTATTCGTGGATAATCATTATTAATATACAATACTCATTACTCTGCTATCACCCATTATATTGAATGATGATAGCATAAGTTTATATAGCTGAGAGTACACAACCTTGATCAGAATTTATACATGAGCTCTACTATTCAGATTAACACTATGATGGTAACCATTACCGAGTTGATTTATTGAACTATTTAGATCACTATTACTAGTGAATTTATTCAGGCCGAATTATCATAAATTGTGATCTAACGTGTAACTCATTATACAGATTTGGGCACTGGAGCAAATTTTAATCGTGTATGTATTAACCAAACAATTTTGGTTTTTTAATTTTAATACCAATAAAAGTTATATTTTAATATCCTGTTGAGGAATCCCAACCTTTAGTTCAGACCTAGAGTGCTGTAAGTGCATACTTTGGGTAGTCTGGTATCCTCCATACCATTCTTCCTTTGTGTTCATAAACTCATGTGATACTGTATCAAACGTTTTCTCATAATCAATTTTAGCAACTCCAGTAGACTGTTTGCATTACCTGCTGTTACATATCATATCTCTCAAACAACCCAATTGTTCAGCAATTCTGTCTGCCATGTATAGCATACACCTGTTCTTCATCTACAATCTTACCAACAACACACTTCATCCTAACTGCTATAAACTTTGCAATCACCTTGTAATACACATTCGACAACAAAACAGACCTCTAGTTTTTTAAATACTTTATTTCACCTTTCTTATACAACAAAGTAATTACATTCTATTTAATTGATTTAGACAAAACATTATTCTGTAACACCAAACACGAGCCTTAAAGAGACAGTCAGGTCAAAATTAAGTTTTCATGATTCGGATAGGGCATGCAATTTTAAACAACTTTCCCATTTACTTTTAGCATGAAATTTGCTTTGTTCTTTTGGTATTCTTTGTTGAAAGCCAAATCTAGGTAGGCTCAGACTGATTTCTAAACCGTTGAAGGCCGCCTCTTATCTCAGTGCATTTTGACAGCTTTTCACAGTTTGATAGTTCTAGTTCATGCGCGCCATACAGATAACATTGTGCTCACTCCCATGGAGTTATTTATGAGACAACTGATTGGCAACAATGCAAGTCTGTCAAAAGAACTGAGATAAGGGAGCAGTCTGCAGAGGTTTAGCTACAAGGTAATAACAGAGGTAAAAAGTGTATTATAACAGTGTTGGTTATGCAAACCTAGGGAATGGTTAGTAAAAGGATTATCTATCTTTTAAAACAATAACAGATTTCAAGTAGACTGTCTCTTTAAGGAAATCTTTTCCGATCAAATCCCATAACAAACAGTACAAATAAGTAGGCTTGACTTCAATTTCTGTGGCTGTACATTTTTTTCATACTTCTTCCAATTCTTTCAAAACAACCTTTTCCAGCAAAAATCCTCTTTTCAGCCTTAACATCTATAGCACTGAACAGCTGATTAAACAAAGAACAATACAAATCTTTCACAACATAAAAAATAGCATAAAACATCCATATCTCATTGAAAATATCATCCTTACCATATACTTCAACACCATAAATATTAAGTAAACACACCAAAACCTAGACCATGACTAATGCTTCTTGCACGCCTCCATTTCAGTGTACATAACATTCTTTCTTCCTCCTTAGCTTCCTGTAACACATCATGCACATTTGAAATCCAATAGCGAAAATATTACATGTTCTCATTTGTTAGTGTGTCAGTTTATCACTGTTGACCCTGCACAGGGATTAAACACACAGGTAAACATTGACTAACAAATAAAACATGAAGAGTTTTTTTTATTTTTTTTATTTCTTTATTTAGTGAAAAAACCCCAGGGGGCACAATACAACAAGTAACAGTAGAATATACCTGAATATACATGAAGAAGCTAAACTCAATTATTCACAAAAATGGCATCATAGCAGACACTTCACTTCATGGTGTTTGTACTGGTCTGATACAGTCTTGAAGCAATTGTCACCCAACCTGGCATTTTAAATTTTTGTCTAAAACCGGGAAGAAAGGAAAAAGGGGGGGGGGGGGAGGGATGGGGGTGGAGGGGTGGGAAAGGGGTAGGGTCAAGGGGGAGAGGGAAAGGGGAAAGGAGAGGGAAAGGGAGAGGGGTTAATCCTGTTGGAAGGGGAGGGGGGAGGGGAAGAAGAGGAAAAGGGGGGATGGGGGAACCAACAAAACAACAACAACAAAGTTTCCCATGTAAATAACAGAGTCTGGATCGGGTGGCATCATATGAAAAATCAGTAACCCTATCGGGACGACAATCCGATTTACATAATAAAAACTTAGATATATATACATATATATGAGGAGATTTATATTTACATCCCATGGCTAGTGCAAGTCAAATGGATTCCCGGGGCGGTTAGTGCTAACACAAATGGTCTCCGGGGAGGGAGAGGACAAAACATTTCCAGTTAACGTAAAGAGTCAAAACAACAACAACAACAAAGTCCTCCACCTGGGCGGCAGGGTTAAATTTTGTGATCCATGAGAAGAGGCGAAGGCCCCAAGTTCGCTGGGTTTTGCTGGGGAGGAGGCACCCGGTCCACCCCGCGTGATATGTCGCGGTTTCCTACACAGATTAGCTCCAACGGGTCAGGGTCTCATGGGAGAGGTAAGGATAGTCGGAAAAGTGAAGGGAGTAAGAAAGTAAGAAAGAAAGGAGGGAAGGAGCAAAGGAAAGGAAAGAAGGAAGAGGAAAGGAGGGGGGAGAAGGGGAGGGAGAGGGAAGTTAGTGTTTTTAAGTGTTATTTAGCTTTCCTACATGTCCTGACTTCTCAGTCTCTCTGTCATCATGAATGTACTCTTGGCAAAAGGTGATATTATCTGCGTGTAGATGCTGACGGGCAAGGTCAATAGGTAGGGTTCCCATTTTCTGTAAAAGGTCTTAATTCTCCTCTCTAGGTCTCCCTTGACGTCTGCTTGTTCAATTAGAAGCTGTGCATGCAGGAGGCTAGTGAAATGTGTGATATGTGGCGGTTTATTTGAAATCCAGTGTCGTAGGATCAGTTTCCTAGCTAATAGGATGGCGGTGTTTATAAAGCAATCCTGCGGGGCGCTTCGTGTGTGTCCCTTGAGAAAGAAGACGTCGTGCATTGTTAAGAGTAGTGTTTCGCTATGTATCTTGTTCAACCAGTATTGGATCTTATTCCAGTATTGAGTTATTTTAGGGCAACCCCAGAACAGATGTGTAATGTCTGGACCAGGTAAGGAGCATTTAGGACATGAGTCTATCGCGCCCGGGACCCACTTGGCTCTAAGGTGGGGGGTGATGTAGCTGAAATGAATGAATTTAAGATGCATCTCTCTATATCTCATTGATAATGTGCTAGTGGTAAGCAGCTTAAAGCTGTTTGATATAGTGTCTTCACTGATGTCGAGGCCTGTACAGCAGGACCACTTGGTACTCAGCTGTTGCATGATCTCAGCAGTTTTGCCTTCAGTAATTAAGCTATAGATGTAGGAAATAGAGTGTGATCCCTGCCTAGTCAGAGAGCAAATGGAGTCCACTGGGGAACTCGTCGTGACGTCAAGGTCCTCAGTGAGGAGTTTACGTGTGTAGTGAGCGGCTTGGAGGTATGCAAATGTACTGTGTCTGGGGAGGTCAAATTTATCTCGCAGGTGCGCCAAAGGGAATATTGTGTTGGTGAGTGGGTTTATTAGATGTGAGATTGCACCTAGTCCCTTCTCTTCCCACTGGGCGAATATTCGCGTAGTCATGCCTGGGAGGAAGTTAGGGTTGCCCCTCAGTGGTAGATGCTTAGTGGTTGCGGTGGAGAGCTTCCACCACTTGCATAATTTTGCCCAGGCACGAAGTGGGTCTCTGAAGAGTATGCTATTTTTGATATGAGCAGGGAGGGTGTGAATAGGAGCATGCGGGAGGAAGGCTAAGTGAAGTGGGTGGACAAGGGATTTTTCGAGGTTTTCATCATTAAAGACTGATGTTCGTGCTAACCATTCAAAGACTAATTTTGTCAGCATCGCCCAATTGTACCATTCAACGTTTGGGAGCTTTAGCCCACCTTTGTCAATAGGTAGCGCTAGTTTTGTTCTGCTGATTCTATGTTTCTTTGAATTCCATGCAAAATTACTGAAGGCACTAGATATGCTCTTCAGGTCCTTCTGCGTCAATAGGAAGGGAAGCAACTGCAATGGGTATAATAACTTGGGCATTGCCAACATTTTAATTAGACTCACTCGCCCCGACAAGGGTATGGGTAGTTTAGACCAGCTCGCCAATAGCGAGCAAACTTGCTTGATCACTGGGGGGATGTTCAGCTTGTATATTGAGTGCGGGTTAACATGCAGGAGGATGCCCAGGTACTTGAAGGAGCCATCCGTGATTTTGAGCGTAGTTTGTATGGGTGTGGGGGGGAGCCTGTTAGCCAGGTGTGTCATTTCCGATTTGTCCAGGTTTACCTTATAACCCGAAATGGTGCCGAATTGTTGAAATTTGGAGATGAGCTTAGGTATGTTATCGTGGGGCTTAGTTACATATAAGAGTAGGTCATCGGCATACAGGGAGAGGTGCATTGAATGAGACCCCACCTGTAATGCCGGGAGCTTATTTCTGATATATATAGCTAGGGGTTCTATGGCCAGATTGAATAGTAAGGGCGATAGAGGGCATCCCTGCCTAGTACCTCTTCCGAGGAAAAAAGGCTGGGACACCTCTCCATTCACTATCACAGAAGAGCGGGGGTTGTGGTATAACGTTTGTATGAGCCTTTGAAAATCCCCAACTATACCGAATTTTCCCAGGGTAGTCAAGAGGTGATCCCATTCTACTCTGTCGAACGCTTTTTCCGCGTCGACAGAGAGAAGGCAGGCCTCTGGGGGTGCGACAGATTCAGTTTTGTTACAGTCTTTTCTCTGCCAGTAGTACTCTATTACCGACAAGGTCTTACGTATATTGGTAACTGAGGAGCGGTGCTTCATGAATCCTGTCTGATCTTTATGAATGACTGACCCTAATACAGCAGCTAACCTATTTGCAAGTATGGCCGTAAAAAGCTTGTATTCGCTGTTCAAGAGCGCTATCGGTCTATAGGATGCTGGGGATGTCGGGTCTCGCCCTGGTTTCAGGATTAAACACATAAGTGCATCTGCGAAGTCAATTGGGGGGGTTGCTGTGCCCTTCAGATAGGCTGTAAATGTTTGGGCTAATAGTGGACTAAGTTCCACTTGTAACAACTTGTAGTACTCAATGGGTATTTTGTCGGGTCCCGGGGTCTTGCCTAGCTTAGCTGATTTAATGGCTTTCAGTACCTCCGACGCATGGATTGGAGCGTTGAGGAGGTCTAGGTTATCTGAACTAAGTGAGGGAGGAGCAATCTGCTTCCAGAATTCCTCCTTATCATTCTGTGTGCATGGCTGCGCGGTGTAGAGTGCAGAGTAGAAGTTTAGGAATTCTGACATTATGGATTTAGTGTCTGAGTGTGTCACCCCTTGCGCTTGGATTGAGGGAATTATGGATTTAGGGTTGGCCAGTTTCACTACGTTAGCCAGTAGCTTTCCAGTTTTATCTCCAAACCTATAGAACCGGCCCTTTCTATGCGTCTGGAACAAATGGTCCTGCTGAGCCAGGGCATCCTCTCTAAGTCTCTTTTTCTCATAAAATCTATCTCTGCATTGGGGGGAGGGGGGAGCTAGGTATTGATTGTATGCAGTTGTGACTTCTGCCGTGGTGACAGTTTCTATCTTTTTCCGTTTTGCATTGTAGTGGGCAGTGAAACTGATGATTTCTCCCCTCATGACTGCCTTTGATGCTCCCCAGAAAATCCCTGGGGTAAGGAGGTGTTGGGCGTTAAAGGTATAGTACTCCTTCCACTGAGCTTTTAGGTGTTTACTGAACTCGATGTTGTGGTATAGGTAGGTAGGGAATCTCCAGGGCTTTTGAGAGGGAGGGTTGGGTTTGGGGCCAAGTAGTAGCCATATGGGCGCATGGTCTGAGATTATAATGTCTGAGATGTCTGTCTGCGGGATTTGTGTGTGTAGCTGACCCGAGCATAGGAAATAGTCAATGCGCGAGAGAGTGCTGTGCGTTTTAGAGGCACACGTGAAGTCTCTCCTGGTTGGATTACGAGAGCGCCACACGTCAATAAGGTCCAGTGAGTTTTTAAAGGATGCTATGGTATCTGTTTCTTTTTTCCTTTTCTTAGCTAGAGTCTTTTCCTGTCTCTTAGTGTGTGTGTCAGTTCTGCAGTCTAGTGGGAGTTCCTGGGCCAGATTGAAATCTCCCCCCATTAGGATGGGAAAGTCCGCAAGAGCAGTCAAGTGAGTCTGGATGGAGCGCCAGAACGATGTTACATATGGTGTATGTGCGATTATCTATTTGCAGACTAGCTATGATATACCTGCCTCTAGGATCTATGGTGGTAGGGTTGATTTGTACCGATAGTCCTTTTCTAATAAGTATAGCAACTCCTCTCTTACGCCCTTCTGTAGGGGTGTAATAGACTCGGTCCACCCACCTGCTCTTTAACTTCTCGTGTTCTGCCCCTGTGAGTCGTGTCTCCTGTAGGAGAGCAATGTCAGTTTGAAGTCGCCCTAGGTGCTGTAAAATGATGCTACGCTTGGCTGGGGAGGTAATCCCTCCCACATTCCAGGATACAATTTTAAGGGGACGCGCCATATTGTTGGGGAGGGGGAGATGTATTTGATCGGTGTCGTACAAGAGTTGTGTGAGTTATAGGTATATTTTGTCTCTGTTTAATTCTGTATATAGTGGTGGGTTGTGTAGTAGATCTGTTAGGGGATTGAGAGATAAGAGGGTAGTGTTCAGATAGTTGTGTCTGGAACTTTAGCAACTTACGGTCTGAAGTATCTGTGGGTATCAAGCAGGATAGGATCCGGGTGCTCCTCCCGCAGCCTGAGGAAAAAGACATGCATATAAGTAAAAGATTAACAACCTGGTTTTCAAGGCACGGAAAGGATGAAAGGGGGCAAGAGAGGCATATAAGGGCCAAGGTCAGGACAGGGGAGGGAGGGAAAGACACACAAGAAAGGGAAAGAGGTGGGGGACTGATCAGCATAGAGAGTGGGGGGGGGGGGTGAGGGAAACACACAGAGGCCAAGTTCAGGGGTGGGGAGGGAGGGGAAAACACATAAGGTGAGAAAAGAAGTAAAAGGCTGAGCAGTAAATCCTTAGCAGGTTTAGATATACACATTGCCAGAGTCATTATGCGAGACAAAAGGTATGCAGAAACATGAACATATACAGACAAGGGCAAATACTTAGTCTTTGGGTTAGGTAGTAATAAGAGTCTTTGGTATAGGTCTTCCATTCCACAAGCTAAAGGAGGCTAGAGGGTGGGTGTATGCAGAATGTCCTTTCAACCCTCGCCATTGGGAGTTTCAGCATCTAGGAACTCTTGTAATTGTTGTGGGTTCAAAAAGAACTTGGGGCCTCCAGATGTCATCAGTCTCAGCTTGGCCGGGTATAGTAGTGAGGCTTGGCCCCCCATGGAGTGTAGTTTGGAGCAGAGGGGTGCGAACTCTTTCCGCTTTCTGGCCACCTCAGCAGAGAAGTCCTGAAAGAGGAGGAGTTTGTGGCCTTCGTATAGAAGGTCAGGTTTAGATCGATATGCCTTTAGGAGTGCCAATTTCTCTTGGTATCTAAGCAGTTTGAAGATGACCTGTCGTGGTCTCTGGTTAGGCTTGGATGGCAGAGATTCTGGGCCTATTCTGTGTGCCCTCTCGATATCCAGCGGCATAGTCTCCTGGTCCATTTTTAATAATTTAGGCAGGGTATAGGCTGTAAATTCTAGTAAGTCTTTATTTTTAATTGACTCGGGGACCCCCACAATCCTCAGATTGTTGCGGCGAGATCTATTTTCGAGATCGTCTAACTTATCTTGTAATGTGGAGTTGTGACGCTCTAGGCGTTGTATGGCCAGCGTGGATGTTTGTTGAGAGTCTTCCACATCAGATATCCTTTGCTCTGCAATCTGCATGTTGTAGTCTATTGGCATATTGTCGGATCTCCGTGGTGAGGGTGTCCAATCCTGCCTGGAGTGTTTCCATCTTAGGCAGAAAAAAGGCTTTGAGGTCTTGGAGTAGGTCAGGAGGTGGCTCAGAGCTAAAGTCTCTTTGGATAGGGGAGGGAGGATCCTGGTGTATTTCTGCGGTATGCTTCTTAGACTTGTCTGCTGCTTTCTGCCTACCAGACATGATGGGTATAGCCTGTGATGCTGATACCTTGAAGTATTTATCGACTTTCATAAGGGATGATGTTCTATGCCTTCTTTCTGTACGTGGTCATAGAGAGTATTTTGCGTTAGGATACGCAGCTGCCAGTGCAGCAGTGGAGAATATGGCAGTATGTCTGGTATGTTATGTTTGAGCAGGACTTGCGGGAAAAATTCTGTCTCTCCTATCCTCCAAGTAACACTATGCCCTTCGAATCGTTATGGAGAGGTTAATGGCAAAGTTCCCTATGTGTAGCGTAGGGGCAGCAGTCTTCTCTCTGATGTGGTGGAGTTTATCTGTGGTGTCCGCTAGCAGCTGTAGCGTGGAGGTTTAAAATTTGTTTCCTGCTGGCTCTAGTTTCTGTTGTCCTCTGCAATCTTAGGAAGGTCTGAGGCCTAAACCACGTGGGTGCAGGTCCCTGCCCTGAAACGCAGGCAGACTAGTGAGCACTTTATCCCACAACAGTATTCAGTATGTGTGCTTCAAAACGTTGTGGTAGTGAAAATGTATTTTTCCAATTCTCAATTTTTCAGTTTTTCAGATTTTCAGAGGGGGTCAATGACTTGCAGAAATAAATGTTGGTCTGGGGGGGGTACAGTGATTCAGTCCTGTGCTCTGCTGTTGTAGCGATAACAGTGGTGAAAGGAATATAGTGTAGGGCAGTGTGACTGGGGGCGTTAGGCTTTATTGTCTATATAAGGGTCCTCACTGAAAGTTGGAAGTTGGGCCTGGAGTATATATCAGGGCGCTGATAGTTATGAGGAGAACCTTAAGTGTATTACTGTTCCTGTCACCCTGCACAATGGCGGTGCGCCCCAGTCAGGTCTGTCCCTGGAAACAGGTTAGAAAAATGTCCCCAGCGGTACTGTTATGTGATCCTCCTCTCCAAGCCCATAGGCTCTATGTGCACGTTAGAGTATCTTCAATGTCCCCCTCTAAAGTGCACTCTAGTTATGTGGCCTATGCTCCGGATTGCCCAGATAGGGAAAAGGTCGCAGCTGCGTAGGCCGAGTGGAGGCAATATGGCGGTCGCGCCAAAATCAGTGTGTGTCGTCCCTTTCTACCTTACCGCTGTGGTGCAGGTCGGGCCGCCTGTGTGGCTTCAGTTGCGGCAGGTAAGGTGGGGCCAGAGGGTCGTGGGAACACCACTATTGTCCTGTATCTTCTGCCGCTCCCAAACGCGGCTCTTCTCAGTAATCGGTAGCCTGCCGGTGGGGAAGCCGTTCTTGGGGGCTCCCGCAGTTTAAGATGCCAGGCAAGGTGCAGTGGTCACCTGTTAAGGCTAGGGGTTATGCTCGGGTTCAATCGCCGACTGCCTTGGTGTTTAAGCAAGAGGTGTAGCGGAGCTCCTCTGTCTTGCGGCTAGTCAGTTCGCCCGCCCACCGGAAGTCCAAAACATGAAGAGTTTTAATATAAATACTTATTGTAACTATATAAACATTATGGGGCCTATTTATGAAAGCGTCAATCGAAAATACGCCGGAATTCTGCATCGTAACTGTTGCGAGATTGATCCGTCCAAATTATCAAAACCTAAAGATCTGCAAATGTTGAAATTTGTGACGTAACATAAGATCCCACGATCTCAATCCAACACAGATCAATGCTTACGTCATTACAGATGTTCCGAATACACATTCGGCTCTAATTGACACTTTTCCCCATTTATCAAACATTTAACAGGTACGCTCGCGTCTTTTCCCACACAGCGTACCTGGTTTTCAATCCGCCACCCTTGAGGCCGTGGATGCCATAGATATCCATGGGAGTCTGAAAGCACTGAAAGCTTATGTTCAATGCTGCAAGAGAATGAAGCATACCCCATTGATTTCTATGATAGAAAAAAAGTTACGTTTACACCTAACACAAACCCTGAGTCTAAACACCCCTAATCTGCTGCCACGACATCGCAGACACCTACATAATGTTATTAACCTCTATTGTGCCGCTCCCGACACCGCCGCCACTAAATAAACTTATTAACCCCTAAACCATCAGACCCCACAAAACTAAATTAAGCTATTAACCCCTAAACCTAACAACCCCTTAACTTTCAATTAAAATTACAACATTCCTATCTTCAAAAAAATTAAAACTTACCTGTAGAATTAAAATAAACTGATTTTAAACTATTAATTAACCCACCCTAACTATTATACTACAATTAAATTAAACTACCAATTAAATAACCAAATTACATATTAAACAAACCTAACCCTACTAAAATTATTTAAATATACAATTAAACATTCTTACAAAGTCCTAAATTACCACACAAAAAATCTAAGTTACAAAAAACAGACAAACACTAAATATGAAAAATAACAAACCAAATTATCAAAAATATTTTTTTACACCTAATCTAATAGCCCTATAAAAATAAAAAAGCCCCCCCAAAATAAAAAAACCCCTAGCCTACAATAAACTACCAATGGCCCTTAAAAGGGCCTTTTGTGGGGCATTGCCTCAAAGATAACAGCTCTTTTACCTGGCAAACAAAATACAAACACCCCCCTCAACAGTAAAACCCACCACCCAACCAACCACCCCAAATAAAAAAAACTATCTAAAATAACCTAAGCTACTCATTGCCCTGAAAAGTGCATTTGTATGGGCATTGCCCTTAAAAGGGCATTTAGCTCTTTTACTGCCCAGACCCTAATCTAAAAATAAAACCCACCCAAAAAACCCTTAATAAAAACCTAACTCTAACCCCCGATGATCCACTTACACTTCTTGAAGTCCCGCTTGAAGGATCCATCCAGCCGGCGAGGTCTTCATCCATGCGGCAAGAAGTCTTCATCCAGACGGCCTCTTCTATTTTCATCCATCCGGCGCCGAGTATCTTCTTCATACGGTCGCCGCCGTACACTGATTCTTCAATGCAAGTGATGCTATCCAAGATGGCGTCCCTTGCTTTCCTATTGGCTGAAAGATTTCAATCAGCCAATAAGAATTAGAGCTGCTAAAATCCTATTGGCTGCTCCAATCAGCCAATAGGATTGAGCTCTCATCCTATTGGCTGTTCCAATCAGCCAATAGAATGAGAGCTCAATCCTATTGGCTGATTGGAACAGCCAATAGGATGAGAGCTCAATCCTATTGGCTGATTAAAATCTTTTAGCCAATAGGAATGCAAGGGACGCCATATTGGATTGCGTCACTTGCATTGAAGAATTAGTGTACGGCAAAAAAAATATTTTTGATAATTTGGTTTGTTATTTTTCGTAATTTAGTGTTTTGTAAATTAGTTTGTTTTTTTTTGGTAATTTAGGAGTTTGTAAGAATGTTTAATTGTATATTTAAATAATTTTAGTAGGGTTAGGTTTTTTAATATGTAATTTAGTTTATTTAATTGGTAGTTTAATTTAATTGTAGCATAATAGTTAGGGTAGGTTAATTTATAGTTTAAAATTTGTTTATTTTAATTCTACAGGTAAGTTTTAAGATAGGGATGTTGTAATTTTAATTTAAAATTAAGGGGTTGTTAGGTTTAGGGGTTAATAGCTTAATTTAGTTTTTTGTGATGTGGGGGGCTGGCGATTTAGGGGTTAATAGGTTTAGTTAGTGGTGGTGATGTGGGAGGCCAGAGGTTTAGGGGTTAATAAGTTTATTTAGTGGCGGCGGTGTTGGGGAGCGGCGGGATAGGGGTTAATAACTTTATTTAGGTTGCGGCGATGTCGGGGAGTGGCGGGATAAGGGTTAGACACTTTAGTATAGTGGCAGCGTTTAGTGAAATGGTATAAATAAAGTTAGGAAAAAGCCGAAGAGACGCGAGATCGATGACTGCTAGTTAACAACAGTCCGATGCTCAATGCCCTGTACTTGGTGCGCGTGTTTTTGATGGCTATTTTTATAAATAAGGAGAGCGCATTGAGATCCGTGGCCGCGATGTTTGGCAATGTTAGGCGAGCGTATTGACGACAGCGAATGCAACATAGTTGACGCTTTGATAAATATCCCCCTATGTACTTCAGACCCTTATTAAACACTTATTATATTTGAAAAAGGCTAGAAGAGAGAAATATAAGACAATACTTCCTTTCAATAAAATAAAGTGATTCAAGCACTCTTTTAAATAAATAAATATGTTTATTGAAAAAGATCAAAAACAAAATTTATGCTTACCTGATGAATTCTTTTCTTTTGGAATGATGATGGTCCATAACAAAAGCTTTAAAACCCTCCCATCTCTCTCACGTATAAACGAGTAGAGAATAGGAAAAGAAAGCTAGGAAAGGCAACGCAGCGTCTATAGAAGTGTCTTTAGAACTGTCGCTCAATATGAAGCAGACGGGGCCTGTTGGCCATCATCATTCCAAAATAAAATAATTTATCAGGTAAGCATAAATTTTGTGTTGTTTCATAAAATGATAACATATGGGATTAATACTCAAGCAGATTGTCTATGTTACAGGATGGGTGGGAAAATACTTTCTTTGAGAGTTCCTATTTAGCCGACACTGCAGCCTAAAGGACTTTCCAGCCATAAGCTGCTTGCGAAGAAGAAAAAACATCAAAACTATAAAATGTAGAAAATGTATGCAGGGAAGACCATTTGGCAGATTTGCAAATCTGCTCCAAAGATGCATCATTCTTAAAAGCCCACAATGTTGCCACTGCTCTTGTCACGTAAGCTGTTATAGAGTAAGGAGGTGACTTACCTGCCACCAAGTAATCCTTGTGAATCACTTGTTTAAGCCAAGATGCCAACGCTACCTTAGTATCTTTTTGCCAATTACCAGTCTCAGAGTAATGCACAAACAAACTAGAGGTTTTTCTGAACTCTTTAGTATCTTAGAGATAGAACTTCAAAGCTCTGACCACGTCCAGATTATGCAACAATCTTTCCTTAGAGTTAGCCAGTTCTGTACATATGGAAGGAACAACAATTTCTTCATTGATGTTATCTGTAGAAACTACTTTAGAGAGAAAATCATATTTGGTACGAAGTAAAGCCTTGCCCTTCTGAAAAATCAAAAATGGAAGATCACATGGAGGATCACATCACTTCTTGCAGAACAGATTTCTAACAAGAAAAGTATCTTCCAAGACAATAATTTTATGTCAATGGAGTGCATTGGTTCCAAGGGAGGACCTTGAAGCACTGAAAGAACTAGGTTTAAATTCCAGGGAGGAGAAATAGGTTTTACAACTGGCCTAATTTTAACTAGCGCCTGGACAAAGGTCTGAACATCAGAAAGTTTAGCCAACTTCCTATGAAAAAGAACAGATAAAGTGGAAATCTGACCTTTCAGGGAACTGGCCTATAGAACCTTGTCAAGGCCATCCTGTAAGAACTGAAGAATTCTAGGGAACAGAACCACACAAAATATGCTTTCCAAATTTTGTGGTAAATCCTTTGAGTTGCAGGTTTCCTAGACTGTATCAGGGTTTCAATCACAGAATCTGAAAATCCTCTGTGTGTCAAAACTAGGCATTCAACCTCCACGCTGTTGAATTTAGAGATTTGAGATCCTTATTGAAAAGAGGACCTTGTGATAATAGATCTAGTCTCAGAGGAAAAGGCCATGGAGAAGAAGAGGATATCTACACTAGATCCACATACCATGTTCTGCGTGACCAGGCTGGAGCAATCAATATTACTGATGCTGACTCCTGTTTGATCTGAGCAATGACTCTTGGAAGAAGAACAATCAGGTTAAATAGGTATGCTAGATCAAACTAGCATGGACAAACCAAGGCATCTTTCATTTGAGCCCATGGATCTCTTGATGTTGCAAAATACTTTGGAAGTTTGTGATTTAAATGGAAAGCTATCAGATTGATGTCCGATAGACCCCATTTGATCACTGATTGATTCAATATGTCCTGATGGAGAGACCATTTTCCTTGATGAACCAATTGACGGCTGAGGTAATCTGCTTCCCAGTTGTTGACACCTGGTATGTGAATTTCTGACAGGGTGCACTGATTCCTCTCTGCTCAGGACAGAACCTGGTAGACTTTCTGCATGGTCAGTGGACTGCTGGTACCTCCTTGATGATTTATATAAGCCACCACTGTGATGTTGTCCGAATGGAAGCAGATACATTTTTTTCCTTCAACAGTGGCCAGGCCTGAAGAGCTTGAAGAATTGCTCGAAGTTCTAGAGTGTTTACTGGTAACCTTGTGTCACACTTATTAGTGTCTAACCACCAAATGGTTACTGGCTCTTTAATACATATTACACAAGTTTGGTATCGTCCCTTTAAGAGGCTCTTAAAATATTTCCTTACCCTTAAATAGCAGTCTCACACCTGTCTCCTTGCTTGGTATTGGTGATTGGAAGTTCCTGTTTCCTGTTTCCTGCATTGCCTGAAGCCTGCATTTGATCCTCCTGAGATTGCTGCAACTTCACTACTAAATCTTTGTATTTTCACTCAGAACTGCAGTGGGGCATTTACTCTATCTGTTCCTGTGGATTGTTAATTTCTTACAACTCGCGGTTGTGTGACATCACCACCCACAACTAAAAACAACTGAATGCCTCACATTACTCTGCTAGTACAAGGTAAAGGAAAGATAGTTAAAATAACTATTTCTTTATAAATGCATTGTGTACACTGCTTTTTCTATCTCTTATATATCCCCATTTCTGATATCAGTCTATATCCCTTTAACTACAGATAACCACTACTAGGGTAATGCTGGAATTATCCTCTGTGGTAATTACCTAGTTCTGGGACAGAGAAAACTGCTTGATTTCTGATACCTTGTAACCTTAGCAATGTTATTGTGTTTCATACATACAAATTAGGAATGCATTCATCCTTGTAAATACTAAAGCAACATACAATCTATTTCAAAGTATCCCCTCACTTTTACTTATATCTTTTTTTTTTTTTTTTTTTTTTAATTATTTTTATTGAGGCAAATAGAGACAGAAACATTACAAACAAAATTGCCAAACCTTAAAGATTACAAATCTTGAGGTAAAGTTCACCTTGATAGAATAATGTACAGTCTTAGATACATATAGATTCAAACATTAAGTAGGCAAAAAAAAAAAGAAAATGATAACCTCATTTTTCCAATTATATACTCCTCCTCTGGAGATCGAAGGTCACTCTTGGACCATAATAAAATAATAACATTCAATGGAGGTAAGTTGAACTATAGCCACTCTTGGGCTTGATGTTGTGAAAGTCTGTATTTCAGCAAATTAACAGATACATGTCAGTAACTAAGAGAATGGTTTCCCCTAATATTATATAGAGGCCTCTTTTGGACCTCCAAAAAGAGAGATATCATTCTGGGGAATTTCAGGGGGGAAATATAAACATAACAAAAAAGGGCCACTCTTGGACCCTAGGTGCATTGTGTAATAGATATCCACATCTTATAAATAATATTGAACAAGACTACCCTAAAAATGCATACAATCTTTAAACAGGTACACATTGAGAGCTATAAATAAGACAGTCAGTAATAACACTTTTTCTCACCCCCCCATCTGAACATTGCTGGCCATTATACGCTTCCTTGCCAGCTTGTTAACACTAGGATTAACTATTAGGTTATTATTCAACATCTCTGGACAGGAGTATATTGTGCTATATAACGGAGATCAAGCCTCATTTCTAACTTGCTACCTCTGGACTTAAGTCATAGACCACAAAATATAGCCTTTTGCACTGGGTATGATAAATTATTGTAGAGTCTAGCAGAAACAGAGGTCCCCTATACCCCACTTCACCGGTGTTAGTATTAGTGATATACATAATGGCATCTACATATGAATTTTATCAGTTATAGGAAGCCTGTATTCCCTTCTATTAAATCTCAATTTACTTGCCTTTCAAGTATAATTTTAACAGTAACTAGGACTATTTATGGGTGCCATGTGTCTTGTATATACCCTAGAGGGAGTCTAAAACATTCTAACAACTCTAGGCTTCAGAGTGAGTCTCAACATTAATAACAGTAACAATCTCACATGTGCAACAGCATATTAGGGGAAATACATACATAGCTCTTAGTTATTTGACTTGTTAGAAACCATTAAAAAGGGGGTTATCAGCATAGTAGTGGTTTAACCATTCTGGTACAACCTCTAACCCAATTGCTTAGCGAGACTAATCCCTATACGGTATATTTCACTCCCGAATATATTGACCCTTTAAGGATAAGTATTATATGCCTAAGTATGCAGCAGCCTATTTAACCCAGTATAGTCACGACACCTCGGCCGCTGGTGGCGTTTAACCACAGTCTAGGTATAAATCAATGGACTTAGGGCAATTGGATAAGACTAAGATAGAATAAGGTAACTTCTAAACCAAACAATGCAGCTTCTAAGCCTTAGTGTTAGTGCTATAGGGGTGACGCAATACATGTAATATCAATACCACTTTAATACTATGTTTGGGGTATGGTGTCTGTAACCTAAAGGATTATTATTAGACCCTACAGGTAAAATGGCATGCATAAACAGGAGCTGTTCAATTATATACATAGAATAACAGTATAAGAAATGTTCATATGTGTTATCGAGTCCAGAAAGCATAACTGTGTGACCTAGTATGAGCCATTACATCTACTTCCTTAGAGGGTCTCCTTCAAGCTTACAGAGCTGTGAATATATGTCAGCCATACCCTTTAATGCTGGGATCCGATAGACAAGGGGTAAGCATTCAGGTGGATGTCGTCACTTGAAGATATAAATGTGTAATCATGCGCCTAAGTACATACTTGGGTATTCTATGTTGCTGACCTACATTGATCCGGCTTGAATAGCCATCATTAAGATAGGGCAGTCTGAAACAGGAACGGAATGTCTAGGATGCATTTTATGTCAAGGCCAGCTGTATAACGTTCAGCCGATCCCCGACTGGTCTTGTTCCGAAATAGCAATCAGCAGGCTGAGAGAAAATGTTTGTAGTTTGCTTGGTTCCCAGCAGGTGCCCTGTTCCCCGTCCTCCGTGAGGTATGTACTGGCCTGTCGATGGAAAGGAAAGTCAATGCAGTAAATGTTCCAGGGTGGTGTATTGCCGAGAAGCGTACTGCAAGTGGCAGAAAATGCAGCACCATACTCTGTCAGATCCACACTTCTGTAATTGCTGTCGCACTCAACCCAATCCATGCCGCCAGCAATTATGTCCTGCCACAGAGAGGGAGCTTGACTCAGAGCCAGAGCTCCGGATCGATGTGCCCGAATTGCGGGTAGCTTGATTTGGATTACTCGGGCGACATCCTGGGAGACAGTCTCCTTCCCAGTATCCAGTCTCGCAGCAGTTTTCGATCTAGGTTTTTCACAGACACCTGACTTCTCACCGCTACCCAGATTCTCCCGATCTGAAGCCGAGATAGATAAAGACCCATCTGTGGAGAGTGTTGCATCCGTCGCGCTGCAAAAGTTGAGGGACGCTATGCTGTCCGGTCATGTCCTAGCGGTTTGCTGGACACAAGCGTGTTCCCTTGTTGGTAGTCCAAAAGATCCATGTAGTTTGAGGAGTTCACCAAGCTCTTCCTCTAACCTTTGAAAATGTTTTTTTAATAGCTGGGTCACTGTGTATTCCCATTTATCCAGCGCCTCCATGTTTAAGATGTGCGCAGTGGTATCTCGTTAGCAATACGGTTACTGTTTCCTTCAAGGGTAGTAACCAAGCACCTATGTTACAAGAAGTGAATAACTTTTAGATAGCTAGATAAGGTAGGGGCAACAATTTTGTGTTGCTAGTAACCCGGAGTCCATAGAAACCGGGGGGGGGGGGTAAAATGTGCGGCAGCCTTGACTACATAGAAAGACAGAGTCAATAGATAGGCCTTTTTGCCATGTGTTCAGTCTCCATACGGTCGAGCTGAGGAGCATAGGAAGATCCGTTTATCACTTTTACTTATATCTTAACTTTGTATTTCCTGCAGGAACTGCAGTTGTGATACAACACTTTAGATTCTGTTCTCTGGACATTATAGTAAGTAACTATTACATGTTTATAACACCTTGCTTCTGGAGGAGACCAAATTCCTTGCGCTCTTTAAGAATTCCAGACTGCCCCCAGCCAAATAGACTGGCATCCATCATTACAATGGCCCATGACGGACAAAAAAAAGATGCCCCAAGGGTCCAAAGAGGGACTTTGTGTCCACCAAGATAAAGATTGTCTGACGGATGAATCAAGGGCGATTTGTTACTCCAAATGAAGATAATTCTTTGACCACTGACTGAGCATGGATAGTTGCAGGGGACGTAAGTGAAAGCGGGCAAAAGCAACCGCATCTTAAGGAGCTACCATAAGACCCAACACCTCCATGCACTGAGCTACAGATGGCAATGGAGTATTCAGTAGGGAGAGACATGCTCTCTGAAGTTTTAACCTGCGTGGTTCCATCAGGAATAGACACATATGGACTGAATCTATTATGACTCCTAGAAATGTGACTCTTGTAGCAGGATAGTCCTGGAGGAATAATAGAAGCTTGTGAGTATGAGTGAACGCTGTTGACAGGGAAGGAGCTTGCACTAGTATGATGTCCAGATATGGTACAATTGAAAGACCCTGAGATCTGATCACTGCTAACAGAGCACTCAGCACCTTTGTAAAGATGTGTGGCGCTGTAGCCAGACCAAGTTTGTCCAAATATGCAAACTTCAGGAACTGATAGTGATTCCTGTGGATGGGAATGTGTAGGTTTGCATCCTTGAGGTTCATAGTAGTCATAAACTGACCCTGCTGAATTAAGTGCAGGATTGTGTGAATGATTTCCATCTTTTAAAGTGGGAACCCTGACAAACATGTTTAAAGTCTTTAGATCTAAGACAGGCCTGTAAGTCCTTTTCTTATTTGGGACAATGAACATATTGGAGTAAATTCATTGACCCTGTTGAGCCACAGGTATTGGAATAATTACCCCATATCCTCTAATTCCTGAACACAGTGTAGCCACCTTTGACTAAAGTTGGGAACATGAGACAGAAGGAATCGTCCTCGAGGAGGTCTGGACCGAAAGCCTATTCTGTAACAGGTTTGTTTTCAGCCCGCTTTTCCTCAGAGTCTTTAATATCTCCTGCAATAAGCTGCAGATATGCTCCACTTTAAATCTAAAGGCATTGTCATATTTAGGATTTGGAACAGGCTTCTGTTCATCTGATGACACTTCCCCATCAGAACTAGAAATGTTTGTGTCCTCAGAGCTCTGTAGGAGAGCAGGAATTTGGGGTTTAGGGGAAGGATTTTGCACGCTAACCTTATTAGACTGAGATAAATCCCCAGATTTACACTTATTTGGTTTGGGGATCGCCACCAAACGATCTGTCATAATTTTGTAAATGCTGTTTTTAAATTTAGGAATAAAATCCCTGAGTGACAAGGATTGAGCAAACTACCCTATGAGAACTGTATGGTTGTGTTTGGTTTGTATGCAAAATCTGAGGTACACAATTCTCAAAGATTTGGCTTACCTGGCATAGAGATTTGCAAAATAAACATATATATGTATCAGAATCCTATTATCCAATCGGAATTGAAGGGACGCCATCTTGGATGACGTCCCTTAAAGGAACCTTCATTCGTCGTTCAGTCGTCGGTTGAAGAGGATGGCTCTGCGTCGGCTCCTTTGAAGATGGCTCCGCTCCGCTTCGGATGGATGAAGATTGAAGACGCCGCCTGGATGAAGACTTCTACCGGATGAAGGACCTCCTCTGCGCACCTTGGATGAAGATTTCGGCCCCGGTCGGGTGAAGACAACTCAAGGTAGGGAGATCTTCAGGGGGTTAGCGTTAGGCTTTTTTAAGGGGGGTTTGGGTGGGTTAGAGTAGGGGTATGTGGGTGGTGGTTTTTAATGTTGGGGGGGTTGTATTTTTTATTACAGGTAAAAATCCCTTTTAAGGGCTGGTAAAAGAGCTGATTACTTTTGTAATTTAGAATAGGGTAGGGCATTTTTTTATTTTGGGGGGATTTTTTATTATTTTATTAGGGGGCTTAGATTAGGTGTAATTAGTTTAAACTTCTTGTATTTTTTATTTTTTGTAATTTAGTGGTTTTTTTGTATTATAGATTAGTTTATTTAATTGTATTTTATTTGAGCTAATTGTAGTTAATTTATTTAATTAATTTAATGATAGTGTAGTGTTAGGTGTATTTGTCAGGATTTATTTTACAGGTAATTTTGTAGTTATTTTAACTAGGTAGCTATTAAATAGTTATTAACTATGTAATAGCTATTGTACCTAGTTAAAATAAATACAAAGTTGCCTGTAAAATAAATATAAATCCTAAAATAGCTACAATGATATTATTAGTTATATTGTAGCTATATTAGGGTTTATTTTATGGGTAAGTATTTAGTTTTAAATAGGAATAATTTATTTAATTATAGGAATATTATTTCTTTTTATTTATTTAGTTTAATTTAAATTATATTTAAGTTAGGGGGGGTGTTAGGGTTAGGGTTAGACTTCGGTTTAGGGGTTAATAACTTTATTATAGTAGCGGCGACGTTGCGGGTGGGAGATTAGGGGTTAATAATTGTAGGTAGGTGGGGGCGATGTTAGGGAGGGCAGATTAGGGGTTAATAGAATTTATTATAGTGTTTGCGAGGAGGGAGAGCGGCGGTTTAGGGGTTAATACATTTATTAGAGTAGAGGCGAGGTCCGGTCGGCAGATTAGGGGTTAATAAGTGTAGGTAAGGTAGCGGCGACGTTGGGGGGGGGCAGATTAGGGGGTAAAAAAAATATATTATAGGTGTCGGCGATGTTAGGGGCAGCAGATTAGGGGTTCATAGCTATAATGTAGGTGGCGGCAGTGTCCGGTCGGCAGATTAGGGGTTAAAAAAGTGTATTAGAGGGTTGGCGATGTGGGGGGGGGCTCGGTTTAGGGGTACATAGGTAGTTTATGGGTGTTAGTGTACTTTTTAGCACAGTAGTTAGGAGCTTTACATTCCGGCGTTAGCCCATAAAGCTCTTAACTACTGACTTTTTTTTGGCGGTAGGAGTCTTGTCGGTAGAGGCTCTACCGCTCAGTTCTTCCAAGACTCCAAATACCAGCGTTAGGCAAATCCCATAGAAAAGATAGGATACGCAATTGACGTAAGGGGATCTGCGGTAGCCTGGAATCGCGGAAAGGAAGTGAGCGGTAGACCCTTTCCTGGCTGACTCTAAATACCAGGGTGCGGTAAAAAGCAGAGTTAGGACTCCTTAACGCTGCTTTTGACGGCTAACGCCAAACTCTAAATCTAGGCGTATGGATCCAAATGTTACAGACTCCATCTGTGTCATCGGCACATCCAACAACTCAATGGCTCCACGACAATACTCCCTTTGCTATCCTGAAGAGACTCCTCTGAACTTGCATCATGGGTAATGTGATGAAGCGCCAACTCAATGGCATCATCATTATCTTGTTATTTTCTATAGCCTTCTCCTGCTTTTTGTAGAGCATAGAAAACATTAAACACACTACAACCGGTAATTAAAATATTGAATAGTTAGAGCTGTGCACATAGTTGCAACTTGCCCTATTGTCCTCCAAACCATGTCCAACTATAAACCTGATTTCAGAAAAAAAAAAAACTTTTGTAATTTTACACTTCACAAAGATTTAGAACTCATAACAATTTACTTTTACATTGCTCTATATAAAATCTTTTACACTATCATGACCCTAGAAAATCATTAATCTGCGTATTTTCACAGAGCAGTGTACAATGTAAAGTAAATACTACAACGTAACACAGTTTAAGTGGGAAGAGAACAGGTGTTGTCAATAAAACTGTAGCTGAGCTAATCAGGTTTTATATCCACTTCTATATCTCATTAATTATTGTCTTCCAACTGTGTCTCATTTGTAGGGGCAATTCCTACCACTGTCTTTCTTTCTGACCTCCCAAATATTTGTCTTCTAAGAAAATTGCATCTATTCTTTTCAAGTTACATTTTTATTATGGACTATAAATAAAGAAAAACAAAGTATTAAGAATTAAGCATTGCTATAAAATTAGTTCAATAAATTTATAATACAATAGCTTAATAAATGCAAAATAAATATCCAGATTAATATATATTAAAATATAATATCAGCCATATTAAACAGGGTAGGTAAAATGTGAAAGAAAGAATGAATGTCACTATTTTGGATTGGTGGATAAAATGTTGTTTATACAAGAACATAACTCTGGCAAAGTGTCATAAAAATATTGCAGGCAAATGCTCTACAGCAGCTGTAAAATTCCAGATCTTTAATCAACAAATACTATAAAATTTGAAAATGTAACCCTATATACATTTTAATGTTAAGTAATAATACAGATCAGTTCCTCAGGAGAACAAATTATACAACAAAGCATAATAATCCCATAATTAACATATCAAGGGCATAAACATTATTTACATTACAATGAAATAGAACATTGCAAATGCTAAATATTAGAGTCATTTTCAGGATCCAAACAGAAGTGGTAGCACGTTATATAGCACAGATATAGTTTAAAAGTTTATAGATTAAGACTCGAAAATCTGACAGTCCTAAAATCTAAACTTGTATACAGAGTGCTGTTGCGGACACAATCAAGATTACAGTATCTGACATGACTGTCATAAATTCATTTCTGCATGTGATAATTTAGTATACCAGTACAATGCCTGCATTGCATTTGTGCAAGGGAGCAACAATAACGTCTCTTTAGTTTATTGTCTCTTTTGACAGCAGCCATAAAAATGAGCCACTTTTCATGTAGAAAGCATTTGTATTTACTAGATATGTGTATTCATATGGATTTTAGACCATTCGTCCACAAAACGAGTAATCGAATGGAAATGGGACCAAAGTGGGTGGACGAGTAACAACATTTTTCATGTTTATTAGTCACATTCGTTTAGTTTTCGTTCAGCACTTTTGTCGACCAAAAAAAGGGGCTTAGGACACAGGAAAGGGGGAAGGAACTGAGATCAATTGACAAATCAGCTCATTGATTTGCAGTGATGTACAGGGGGTCTGCCCATTCATGTGTACAACTTTCCATGTCCAATCCTGATGGAGCATCACTAAATGATTGAAGTGAGGTCCAGTAAGTCAGGCATTAAATACCAAACAGGCCTGTCCAATCCACGTTTAACCTAGCACAGCATCAGTTATGTTTTAGTCACTTTAACTTCAGCTTCTGATGAGTGCAGTGGTGTGTGCCTGTGTCAGCTTGCTGTGCTGGGTTTTTTTGTTGGAAATTTGTGCAGAATACTGCACTTTTTTAACTCTGGAGACCAGGTATTTATAATTGTTCTTTACTAGTTTATTATTTAAGAGTTGCAGCTTAATATTGCAGTGGGGGCATAGCTGGCACTGTAGGTAGGTCCCCTGCCTTTCTTGGGGGGGAAAACATTTTAATTAAACCCTTTGTGTGCAGAATAATTTGTTTCCTGCAGTGAGTGCATCACACTGGCTATGCATTTATATTGCAGTGGGGGCATAACTGGGACTGGTAGGTAGGTCTCCTTCCTTTGTTGGGGGAAAAAAGTTTCCACTTAAGTTTAACCCTTTGGGGCCAAATTATCATTGTGCGAGCAGACATGATCCGTTATTGCGTATCATGTCCGCTGCACATCGATAAATGCCAACAGCATATGCTGTCGGGATTTATCATTGCACCAGCAGTTCTTGTAAACTGCTGGTGCAATGCCGCACCCTGCAGATTTGCCGCCAATCAGCCGCCAGCAGGGGGTGTCAAACAACCAGATCGTATTCGATCGGGTTGATTTCTGGCGATGTCTGTCCACCACCTCAGAGCAGGCGGACAGGTTATGGAGCTGCAGTCTTTAGGCTCGCCAGAAACACGGGGCATCAAGCTCCATATGGAGCTTGATAAATATGCCCCTTTGTGTGCAGAATAATTTTCATTTATATTGCAGTGGGGGCATAACCTGGACTAGTAGGTCTCCTGCCTTTGTTGGGCGAAAAAAAGTTTCAATTTAAGTTTAACCTTTTGTGTGCAGAATCAGTTTTTTCTTGCAGTGAGTGCATCACACTGGCTGCACATGTATATTGCAGTGGGGGCATAGCTGGGAGTAGTAGGTAGGTCTCCTGTCTTTGTTTGGGGATTTTTTAAATTTAAGTTTAACCCTTTATATGCAGAATTATTTTTTTCCCCTTGCAGTGAGTGCATTATGCTGGCTGCACACTTATATTGCAGTGGAGCATAGTTGGGACTAGTAGGAAGGTCTTTGTTGTCTTTGTTGGGGAAAAAAGTTTTAAATTAAGTTTAACCCTTTATATGCAGAATATTTCTTTCCCCTTGCACTGAGTCTGTCACACTGGTTGCACATGCATATTGCAGTGATGCATAGCTGAGACTGGTAGGTTAGGGTTGCCACCCGTCCCTTAAAATACAGAACACATGGCTGAGGTGGCAACCCTAGGTAGGTAAGTCTTGTTGGAGGAAAAACCTAATTTATGCTTACCTGATAAATGTATTTCTCTTGGTGGTGTATCCAGTCCACGGATCATCCATTACTTGTGGGATATTCTCCTTCCCAACAGGAAGTTGCAAGAGGATCACCCACAGCAGAGCTGCTACATAGCCCCCCCCCCCCTAACTGCCATATCCAGTCATTCGACCGAAGACAAGCAGAGAAAGGAGAAACCATAGGGTGCAGTGGTGACTGAAGTTTAGAATTTAAAAAATACCTGCCTTAAAATGACAGGGCGGGCCGTGCACTGGATACACCACAAGAGAAATAAATGTATCAGGTAAGCATAAATTATGTTTTCTCTTGTAAGGTGTATCATCCATTACTTGTGGGATACCAATACCAAAGCTAAAGAACACGGATGAAGGGAGGGACAAGGCAGGTACTTAAACGGAAGGTACCACTGCCTGTAAAACCTTTCTCCCAAAAATAGCCTCCGAAGAAGCAAAAGTATCAAATTTATAGAATTTTGAAAAAGTATGAAGCGAAGACCAAGTCGCCGCCTTGCAAATCTGTTCAACAGAAGCCTCATTTTTAAAGGCCCATGTGGAAGCCACAGCTCTGGTAGAATGAGCTGTTATCCTTTCAGGAGGCTGCTGGCAAGCAGTCTCATAAGCTAAGCGGATTATACTTCTTAGCCAAAACGAAAGAGAGGTTGCCGAAGCCCTTTGGCCTCTCCTCTGTCTAGAGTAGACAACAAACAAAGCAGATGTTTGACGAAAATCCTTAGTAGCTTGTAAATAATACTTTAAAGCACGAACCACGTCAAGATTGTGTAATAGACGTTCCTTCTTTGAAGAAGGATTAGGACACAATGATGGAACAACAATCTCGTGATTGATATTTTTATTAGCTACCATCTTAGGTAAAAACCCAGGTTTGGTACGCAGAACTACCTTATCTGCATGGAAGATCAGATAAGGAGAATCACATTGTAAGGCAGATAACTCGGAAACTCTACGAGCCGAGGAAATAGCTACCAAAAAAATAACTTTCCAAGATAAAAGTTTGATATCTATGGAATGAAGAGGTTCAAACGGAACCCCCTGAAGAACTTTAAGAACCAAATTTAAGCTCCAAGGTGGAGCAACAGGTTTAAACACAGGCTTGATTCTAACTAAAGCCTGACAAAATGCCTGAACGTCTGGAACATCCGCCAGACGCTTGTGCAAAAGAATAGACAACGCAGAAATCTGTCCCTTTAAGGAACTAGCTGACAATCCTTTCTCCAATCCTTCTTGGAGAAAATATAATATCCTGGGAATCCTGACCTTACTCCTTGAGTAACCCTTGGATTCACACCAATAAAGATATTTACGCCATATCTTATGAAAGATTTTCCTGGTGACAGGCTTTCGTGCCTGAATTAAGGTATCAATGACTGACTCGGAGAACCCACGCTTAGATAAAATCAAGCGTTCAATCTCCAAGCAGTCAGCCTCAGAGAAATTAGATTTGGATGGTTGAAAGGACCTTGAAGTAGAAGGTCCTGTCTCAGCGGCAGAGTCCATGGTGGAAAGGATGACATGTCCACCAGATCTGCATAGCAAGTCCTGCATGGCCAAGCAGGTGCTATCAAGATCACAGATGCTCTCTCCTGCTTGATTTTGGCAATCAGACGAGGGAGCAGAGGAAACGGTGGAAACACATAAGCAAGGTTGAAGGACCAAGGCGCTGCTAGAGCATCTATCAGCGTTGCCTTGGGGTCCCTGGACCTGGATCCGTAACAAGGAAGCTTGGCCTTCTGGCGAGACGCCATGAGATTCAGTTCTGGTTTGCCCCAACGATGAATCAATTGTGCAAACACCTCCAGCTGGAGTTCCCACTCCCCCGGATGAAAAGTCTGTCGACTTAGAAAATCCGCCTCTCAGTTCTCTACACCTGGGATATGGATAGCTGATAGGTGGCAAGAGTGAATCTCTGCCCAGCGAATTATCTTTGAGACTTCTAACATCGCTAGGGAACTCCTTGTTCCCCCTTGATGGTTGATGTAAGCCACAGTCATTATGTTGTCCGACTGAAATCTGTTGAACCTCATTGTTGCTAGCTGAGGCCAAGCCTGAAGAGCATTGAATATCGCTCTTAGTTCCAGAATGTTTATTGGAAGGAGTGTCTCCTCCTGAGTCCACGATCCCTGAGCCTTCAGGGAGTTCCAGACTGCCCCCCAGCCTAGAAGGCTGGCATCTGTCGTTACAATTGCCCAATCTGGCCTGTGAAAGGTCATTCCCTTGGACAGTTGGACCCGAGATAGCCAATAGAGAAGAGAATCCCTGGTCTCTTGATCCAGATTTAGTAGAGGGGACAAATCTGTGTAATCCCCATTCCACTGACTGAGCATGCATAGTTGCAGCGGTCTGAGATGTAGACGTGCAAACGGCATTATGTCCATTGCCGCTACCATTAAGCCGATTACTTCCATACACTGAGCCACCGAAGGGCGAGAAGTGGAATAAAGAACACGGCAGGAATTTAGAAGTTTTGATAACCTGGACTCTGTCAGGTAAATCCTCATTTCTACAGAATCTATTAGAGTTCCCAGAAAGGAGACTCTTGTGAGAGGGGATAGAGAACTCTTTTCCTCGTTCACCTTCCACCCATGCGACCTCAGAAATGCCAGAACTATGTCCGTATGAAACTTGGCAATTTGGAAATTTGACGCCTGTATCAGAATGTCATCTAAATAAGGGGCCACTGCTATGCCCCGCTGTCTTAGGACCGCCAGAAGTGACCCCAGAACCTTTGTAAAGATTCTTGGGGCTGTAGCTAACCCAAAGGGAAGAGCTACAAACTGGTAATGCCTGTTCAGGAAGGCAAACCTGAGAAACCGATGATGATCTTTGTGTATCGGAATGTGAAGATAAGCATCCTTTAAATCCACTGTAGTCATGTATTGACCCTCCTGGATCATAGGTAGGATGGTACGAATAGTCTTGAATGATGGAACTCTGAGGAATTTGTTTAAAATCTTGAGATCTAAAATTGGTCTGAAGGTTCCCTCTTTTTTGGGAACCACAAACAGATTTGAGTAAAATCCCAGTCCTTGTTCCTCCTGTGGAACTGGATGGATCACTCCCATAACTAGGAGGTCTTGAACACAGTGTAAGAATGCCTCTCTCTTTATCTGGTTTGCAGATAATTGTGAAAGGTGAAATCTCCCTTTTGGAGGAGAAGCTTTGAAGTCCAGAAGATACCCCTGGGATACAATTTCCAACGCCCAGGGATCCTGGACATCTCTTGCCCAAGCCTGGGCGAAGAGCGAAAGTCTGCCCCCTACTAGATCCGTTACCGGATAGGGGGCTGATACTTCATGCTGTCTTAGGGGCAGCAGCAGGCTTTTTAGCCTGCTTACCTTTGTTCCAGGTCTGGTTAGGTCTCCAGACCGACTTGGACTGGGCAAAAGTTCCCTCTTGTTTTGCATTAGAGGAAGTTGATGCCGTACTCGACTTGAAGTTTCGAAAGGCACAAAAATTAGTCTGTTTGGCCCTTGATTTGGACCTATCCTGAGGAAGGGCATGACCTTTTCCTCCAGTGATATCAGAAATTATCTCCTTCAAACCAGGCCCGAATAGGGTTTGCCCCTTGAAGGGAATGTTAAGCAGCTTAGACTTTGAAGTAACGTCAGCTGACCATGATTTAAACCATAGCGCCCTGTGCGCTTGAATAGCAAAACCAGAATTTTTAGCCGTTAGTTTAGTCAAATGAACAACTGCATCAGAAACAAAAGAATTGGCTAGCTTAAGTTCTCTAAGCTTGTCAAGTATGTCATCCAATGGGGTCTCTACCTGTAAAGCCTCTTCCAGAGACTCAAACCAGAAAGCCGCAGCAGCAGTGACTGGGGCAATGCATGCAAGGGGCTGTAGAATAAAACCTTGTTGAATAAACATTTTCTTAATGTGTGGTGGCATCTATTGGAAACAATTTCTTAAAAATAGGAGGGGGAGAGAACGGCACACCTGGTCGATCCCATTCCTTAGTAATAATTTCTGTAAACCTTTTAGGTATTGGAAAAACATCAGTGCACACCGGCACTGCATAGTATTTGTCCAATCTACACAATTTTTCTGGCACTGCAATTGTATCACAGTCATTCAGAGCAGCTAAAACCTCCCTGAGCAACACGCGGAGGTGTTCAAGCTTAAATTTAAATGTAGACATATCAGAATCAGGTTGAATCTTTTTTCCTGAGTCAGAAACATCACCCACAGAAATAAGCTCTCCTTCCTCAGCTTCTGTATATTGTGAGGGAGTATCAGACATAGCTCTTAAAGCGTCAGTATGCTCTGTATTTCTTCTAACTCCAGAGCTGTCTCACTTTCCTCTAAACCCAGGTAGTCTGGATAATACCGCAGACAGGGTATTATCCATGACCGCCGCCATGTCTTGTAAAGTAAACGCTATGGGCGCACTAGATGTACTTGGCGCCATTAGAGCGTGAGTCCCTTGAGCGGGATTCAAAGGGTCTGACACGTGGGGCGAGTTAGTCGGCATAACTTCCCCCTCGTCAGATTCCTCTGGTGATAAATTTTTTAAAGACAGAATATGATCTTTATTACTTAAAGTGAAATCAGTACATTTGGTACACATTCTAAGAGGGGGTTCCACCATGGCTTCTAAACATAATGAACAAGGAGTTTCCTCTATGTCAGACATGTTTAAACAGACTAGCAATGAGACCAGCAAGCTTGGAAAACACTTTAAATCAAGTTAACAAGCAAAAAATAAAAACGGTACTGTGCCTTTAAGAGAAACAAATTTTGTCAGAATTTGAAAAACAGTGAAAAAAAGCAGTAAATCAAACGAAATTTTTACAGTGTGTATAATAAGCTAACAGAGCATTGCACCCACTTGCAAATGGATGACTAACCCCTTAGTTCAAAAAACGAATAAAAAAAAACGATATAGACGTTTTTTTAACAGTCACACCAAACTGCCACAGCCTTGTTGTGGGCCTACCTTCCCCAACAAACGATTTTGGAAAGCCTAAGAGCCCTTGAGAGAGGTCCTATAGCATTCAGGGGACTCCTGGAGGAAGCTGGATGTCTCAGTCTGTAAAAGTTACTGTGCAAAAAAGTGCTAAATTAGGCCCCTCCCACTCATAGTAACACAGTGGAAAGCCTCAGGAAACTGTTTCTAGGCAAATTTAAGCCAGCCATGTGGAAAAAAAAACTAGGCCCCAATAAAGTTTTATCACCAAAGTATATATAAAAACGTTTAAACATGCCAGCAAACGTTTAATATTGCAAATCTATAAGAGTATTACCTCAGAAAGTAAGCATGATACCAGTCGCTATTAAATCACTGTATTCAGGCTTACCTTACATAAATCTGGTATCAGCAGCATTTTCTAGCATTCACATCTTCTAGAAAAATTTTTAACTGCACATACCTCATAGCAGGATAACCTGCATGCCATTCCCCCACTGAAGTTACCTCTCTCTTCAGTCATGTGTGAGAACAGAAATGGATCTTAGTTACAACCTCCTTAGATCATAGAAATCACAGGCAGATTCTTCTTCTATTTTCTGCCTGGGACAAAATAGTACAACTCCGGTACCATTTAAAAATAACAAACTTTTGATTGAAGAAAAAAACAACTACGTTACACCACTTCTCTCTTACTACCTCCATGCTTGTTGAGAGTTGCAAGAGAATGACTGGATATGGAAGTTAGTGGGGAACTATGTAGCAGCTCTGCTGTGGGTGATCCTCTTGCAACTTCCTGTTGGGAAGGAGAATATCCCACAAGTAATGGATGATCCGTGGACTGGATACACCTTACAAGAGAAAGTTTTAATTTACGTTTAACCCTAGTTTTGCAAAGAGTGCACATTATTGTATAATAAACAATATTTTTTTGTAATTGGAGTGGGGGCACTGTGGGTACCTTGCTGTTTGCTACAGACGCTATAGTAGTTACATAGCATACCTTTTCCTTTGAGTGTAAAGCAGGGTTGGACTGGAAATAAAAGCAAGGGGATTACTGGGATACTCCTTTGACATTTTTTTTTCCAGAATTAAATTATATTAGTTTTTAAGAAAATAATAATGCCATAATGTTCTTATATAGGCACAATACAACCCAATTGCATCCATGACTCCCTTTCAGAGTGTAAAAGGGATTATCCATAGTGTTATATGGTGAAGACACTTAAAACAGTGTGTCACTTATAGTGTGACTTGAATAGACACTAAAACCATTCAAAGGAGGGCCACTAAAATGGTATATTGTTTAGGAAATAAAACTTACAAGGAAATATCTTGTGGCCTTAATACTTTTAGGTCAGAGGAGAAAAGAAAGACAATACAGTTGCATTCCCTCACCAGCAGCACTCCCCATAAATTTTAGCTGGTCCCAGCTGCTCAGGCCCATCAGGAAATCTTCTGGTGTCCTGGTAGACCAATCCAGCCTTGGTGTAAGTATATAACAACAACAATAATTAATAACAATCATTCTTAGCGGCTGTCTATATTGCACACAGTGCACGCCTGTTGCCTATACTGTCACTAGTATACTATCAGTATTACATATACAGGGAGTGCAGAATTATTAGGCAAGTTGTATTTTTGAGGATTAATTTTATTATTGAACAACAACCATGTTCTCAATGAACCCAAAAAACTCATTAATATCAAAGCTGAATAGTTTTGGAAGTAGTTTTTAGTTTGTTTTTAGTTATAGCTATTTTAGGGGGATATCTGTGTGTGCAGGTGACTATTACTGTGCATAATTGTTAGGCAACTTAACAAAAAACAAATATATACCCATTTCAATTATTTATTTTTACCAGTGAAACCAATATAACATCTCAACATTCACAAATATACATTTCTGACATTCAAAAACAAAACAAAAACAAATCAGTGACCAATATAGCCACCTTTCTTTGCAAGGACACTCAAAAGCCTGCCATCCATGGATTCTGTCAGTGTTTTGATCTGTTCACCATCAACATTGCGTGCAGCAGCAACCACAGCCTCCCAGACACTATTCAGAGAGGTGTACTGTTTTCCCTCCTTGTAAATCTCACATTTGATGATGGACCACAGGTTCTCAATGGGGTTCAGATCAGGTGAACAAGGAGGCCATGTCATTAGATTTTCTTCTTTTATACCCTTTCTTGCCAGCCACGCTGTGGAGTACTTGGACGCGTGTGATGGAGCATTGTCCTGCATGAAAATCATGTTTTTCTTGAAGGATGCAGACTTCTTCCTGTACCACTGCTTGAAGAAGGTGTCTTCCAGAAACTGGCAGTAGGACTGGGAGTTGAGCTTGACTCCATCCTCAACCTGAAAAGGCCCCACAAGCTCATCTTTGATGATACCAGCCCAAACCAGTACTCCACCTCCACCTTGCTGGCGTCTGAGTCGGACTGGAGCTCTCTGCCCTTTACCAATCCAGCCACGGGCCCATCCATCTGGCCCATCAAGACTCACTCTCATTTCATCAGTCCATAAAACCTTAGAAAAATCAGTCCTGAGATATTTCTTGGCCCAGTCTTGACGTTTCAGCTTGTGTGTCTTGTTCAGTGGTGGTCGTCTTTCAGCCTTTTTTACCTTGGCCATGTCTCTGAGTATTGCACACCTTGTGCTTTTGGGCACTCCAGTGATGTTGCAGCTCTGAAATATGGCCAAACTGGTGGCAAGTTGCATCTTGGCAGCTGCACGCTTGACTTTTCTCAGTTCATGGGCAGTTATTTTGCGCCTTGGTTTTTCCACACGCTTCTTGCGACCCTGTTGACTATTTTGAATGAAACGCTTGATTGTTCGATGATCACGCTTCAGAAGCTTTGCAATTTTAAGAGTGCTGCATCCCTCTGCAATATATCTCACTATTTTTGACTTTTCTGAGCCTGTCAAGTCCTTCTTTTGACCCATTTTGCCAAAGGAAAGGAAGTTGCCTAATAATTATGCACACCTGATATAGGGTGTTGATGTCATTAGACCACACCCCTTCTCATTACAGAGATGCACATCACCTAATATGCTTAATTGGTAGTAGGCTTTCGAGCCTATACAGCTTGGAGTAAGACAACATGCATAAAGAGGATGATGTGGTCAAAATACTCATTTGCCTAATAATTCTGCACTCCCTGTATTGTAGTACGGTGTACTACTCATCTTATTGAAACCATAGTTGTTATTGCATTGGGGGCACCAACACAAAAAAACATCTTGTAGCTAATAATATATAATTATATTATTCTGTCACAAAATTGTAAGTCGGTCAGAGTGTACTATGTTTCCAGCTTTTGTCACCCCCACCACCAGTAGTACCAGCACGATTTCTATCAGTGCAGAGTCCGTGCCTGCTTCTACTTGTTTAATGAGCGGAAATAAGACAAGCACTGTTGCCTCTGTTTTACAGCGTTCAATACAATTTTCTAGGCCTATGTCTGCTCTTCCGGCTCAAGAAACTAGAGGAGCAGTGGAAGTTGCGGCAGTAGCAGCAGGGTCATCTTCAGCATCTGCTGTAGCATGCATTCCCATGTCCCCCAGGAGTAGGAAATTTGCAGGATCAACCACTACCACAACTAGTAGCAGCATCATTAGCAGTAAGGGTAATCAAAGCCCACCCATAAAATAAAAGTGGACAGTGAGGGAAACTGAAGGTGAAGGTGCAAAATTGGCATTGTTTGGCTCAAAGCCTAGTAGTGAGATTGGGAGGGGGTCTAAGGTTACCAAGTGGCCTCCATGTACACTGCAGCTCTTTAGATAGACTACTCCCAAAACCACCTGCACCAGTGTTCCCCCCCAGTGACGCCATCAGTTCTACTACTGCTAGTTCCGCCACTCTCCTGCAGGAGATGTAGATGATCTAATTGTGCCAAGTACTCAGGGAGAAAAGGGAAGTATTGAGCAGGTTTCCCCAGTCTCTGTTTTGGGCAATGAGGATATTACTGTGACTCCCAGCATGTCTGCTATAGCCTTTATTCTGGACCAGAAGGAAATTGATTGAGAGCGATTGAGGTGGAGGAGAAAGAGATTTCACCAAAGAGTCTGTGGGGGACAGGCAGCATCACAACTTCTTCACTGCTTTTAGGCTACCAGTATCCTACTGTATTATTTCCCACCCTATCACCAACATCATCCCCTGTTGTAGAGCAGCCAGTTCCTAGAACAGCCTCACCTAGGGCTGCCATCAGGGGGTGACTGTAGTCAAGGGCCTAATGGTCTCAGGGGGCCCACCTGGCTCCACCCACCAGAGCTATACTGCGGTAGGTACTGACTGCCCTAGAAGAGAGCACTGTGGGGTTTTTTTTAAATGGAAAGCAAGGGTGAGTATGGAGAGTGATGCAAAATTGTCTGCAGGGGGTAAGTAATGAGAGCAGGGTTATGGAAATGTTTACTAATTTTGGAGGTAGCTAACAGTAGTTATGCAGGACAGGCTAATTTAAGGTAATAGCCAACTGCCCTTTAGCCACTGACACCATTGCATTTTATAACATATGCCTTCAATGCTAAACAAAAACAATATATATATAATTTTATATATATATATATATATATATATATATATATATATATATATATATATATATATATATATATATATATATATATATATGCGCAATACCAGTCTTAATGAATTACAATTTTCTCCATATAAATGTACTCACAGGATTTTCATAAATATCTCCAACAATCTTTTTTTCTTTTAAGACAAAATGTTGATGTTTCAGCTGTAGTTTTCACTAATCCCTTACTTTAAAGCCAGTGTCTTATTCCTGTTGTACGCTAACCATGTATTACATAATATGGGTGACTGTGCCAATTGACAGATCAGACATCCCTGGTAATGGGGGAGGGGGGGCTGAACAATGATTTAGTAAGGAACCAAAACATTTCTAGGGGCCTTCCCCACTACACATGTTGCCAGTTCCACTAGTAGTACAATCTCTGTCAGTACTAGCTGGCAGTTCTACCATCACCGCCGTCACCACCACCACCACCGCTACAAGCACCACCACTGGAGAGGAAAATGTGATCCAGGGAGGGCAAAATAGAATTAGTGGTGCCACATTTCAAACCACCGGCAAAGAGACCTCAACAGTGATAAAAGGGTAGGCAGAGGCAGCAACTGCTTCACTTCACTCAAAGAGATGGCTTTCCTGAGTACAAATTGCGTGGCAAAGAAGTTAGCTGTGGGAGAGTATTGGGTTAATCATCTCTCCAGCATCTACACACGCACCATAAGGCTGTGTTATTGAGGGAAGAAGTTAATTAAATTAACTATATTATATATTTAAACACCTAACCCTACTCAAATAATTTAAATCTACACTAAAAAATTACTAAGTTACACAAAGCTAACAACTATGTTACAAAAAATAACAAACACTAAGTTACAAAAAAAATAAACACTAAGTTACACAAAATAAAAAATAAATTATCAAATATTTAAACTAATTACACCTAATCTAAGAGCCCTAAGAAAATAAAAAGCCCCCCCCCCCAATAAAAAAAACCCTAGCCTACAATAAACTACAAATAGCCCTTAAAAGGGCCTTTTGTGGGGCATTGCCCCAAAGAAATCAGCTCTTTTACCTGTAAATAAAAAATACAAATACCCCCCCAACAGTAAAACCCACCACCCACACAACAAACCCCCCAAATAAAAACCTAATCTAAAAAACCTAAGCTCCCCATTGTTCTGAAAAGGGTATTTAGCTCTATTGCAGCCCAAACCCCTAATCTAAAAATAAAACCCACCCAATAAACCCTTAAAAAACTAACCCCTGAAGAGCCAATGTGTGGTGGCATCTATTGGAAACAATTTCTTAAAAATAGGAGGGGGAGAGAACGGCACACCTGGTCGATCCCATTCCTTAGTAATAATTTCTGTAAACCTTTTAGGTATTGGAAAAACATCAGTGCACACCGGCACTGCATAGTATTTGTCCAATCTACACAATTTTTCTGGCACTGCAATTGTATCACAGTCATTCAGAGCAGCTAAAACCTCCCTGAGCAACACGCGGAGGTGTTCAAGCTTAAATTTAAATGTAGACATATCAGAATCAGGTTGAATCTTTTTTCCTGAGTCAGAAACATCACCCACAGAAATAAGCTCTCCTTCCTCAGCTTCTGTATATTGTGAGGGAGTATCAGACATAGCTCTTAAAGCGTCAGTATGCTCTGTATTTCTTCTAACTCCAGAGCTGTCTCACTTTCCTCTAAACCCAGGTAGTCTGGATAATACCGCTGACAGGGTATTATCCATGACCGCCGCCATGTCTTGTAAAGTAAACGCTATGGGCGCACTAGATGTACTTGGCGCCATTAGAGCGTGAGTCCCTTGAGCGGGATTCAAAGGGTCTGACACGTGGGGCGAGTTAGTCGGCATAACTTCCCCCTCGTCAGATTCCTCTGGTGATAAATTTTTTAAAGACAGAATATGATCTTTATTACTTAAAGTGAAATCAGTACATTTGGTACACATTCTAAGAGGGGGTTCCACCATGGCTTCTAAACATAATGAACAAGGAGTTTCCTCTATGTCAGACATGTTTAAACAGACTAGCAATGAGACCAGCAAGCTTGGAAAACACTTTAAATCAAGTTAACAAGCAAAAAATAAAAACGGTACTGTGCCTTTAAGAGAAACAAATTTTGTCAGAATTTGAAAAACAGTGAAAAAAAGCAGTAAATCAAACGAAATTTTTACAGTGTGTATAATAAGCTAACAGAGCATTGCACCCACTTGCAAATGGATGACTAACCCCTTAGTTCAAAAAACGAATAAAAAAAACGATATAGACGTTTTTTTAACAGTCACACCAAACTGCCACAGCCTTGTTGTGGGCCTACCTTCCCCAACAAACGATTTTGGAAAGCCTAAGAGCCCTTGAGAGAGGTCCTATAGCATTCAGGGGACTCCTGGAGGAAGCTGGATGTCTCAGTCTGTAAAAGTTACTGTGCAAAAAAGTGCTAAATTAGGCCCCTCCCACTCATAGTAACACAGTGGAAAGCCTCAGGAAACTGTTTCTAGGCAAATTTAAGCCAGCCATGTGGAAAAAAAAACTAGGCCCCAATAAAGTTTTATCACCAAAGTATATATAAAAACGTTTAAACATGCCAGCAAACGTTTAATATTGCAAATCTATAAGAGTATTACCTCAGAAAGTAAGCATGATACCAGTCGCTATTAAATCACTGTATTCAGGCTTACCTTACATAAATCTGGTATCAGCAGCATTTTCTAGCATTCACATCTTCTAGAAAAAATTTTAACTGCACATACCTCATAGCAGGATAACCTGCATGCCATTCCCCCACTGAAGTTACCTCTCTCTTCAGTCATGTGTGAGAACAGAAATGGATCTTAGTTACAACCTCCTTAGATCATAGAAATCACAGGCAGATTCTTCTTCTATTTTCTGCCTGGGACAAAATAGTACAACTCCGGTACCATTTAAAAATAACAAACTTTTGATTGAAGAAAAAAACAACTACGTTACACCACTTCTCTCTTACTACCTCCATGCTTGTTGAGAGTTGCAAGAGAATGACTGGATATGGAAGTTAGTGGGGAACTATGTAGCAGCTCTGCTGTGGGTGATCCTCTTGCAACTTCCTGTTGGGAAGGAGAATATCCCACAAGTAATGGATGATCCGTGGACTGGATACACCTTACAAGAGAAAGTTTTAATTTACGTTTAACCCTAGTTTTGCAAAGAGTGCACATTATTGTATAATAAACAATATTTTTTTGTAATTGGAGTGGGGGCACTGTGGGTACCTTGCTGTTTGCTACAGACGCTATAGTAGTTACATAGCATACCTTTTCCTTTGAGTGTAAAGCAGGGTTGGACTGGAAATAAAAGCAAGGGGATTACTGGGATACTCCTTTGACATTTTTTTTTCCAGAATTAAATTATATTAGTTTTTAAGAAAATAATAATGCCATAATGTTCTTATATAGGCACAATACAACCCAATTGCATCCATGACTCCCTTTCAGAGTGTAAAAGGGATTATCCATAGTGTTATATGGTGAAGACACTTAAAACAGTGTGTCACTTATAGTGTGACTTGAATAGACACTAAAACCATTCAAAGGAGGGCCACTAAAATGGTATATTGTTTAGGAAATAAAACTTACAAGGAAATATCTTGTGGCCTTAATACTTTTAGGTCAGAGGAGAAAAGAAAGACAATACAGTTGCATTCCCTCACCAGCAGCACTCCCCATAAATTTTAGCTGGTCCCAGCTGCTCAGGCCCATCAGGAAATCTTCTGGTGTCCTGGTAGACCAATCCAGCCTTGGTGTAAGTATATAACAACAACAATAATTAATAACAATCATTCTTAGCGGCTGTCTATATTGCACACAGTGCACGCCTGTTGCCTATACTGTCACTAGTATACTATCAGTATTACATATACAGGGAGTGCAGAATTATTAGGCAAGTTGTATTTTTGAGGATTAATTTTATTATTGAACAACAACCATGTTCTCAATGAACCCAAAAAACTCATTAATATCAAAGCTGAATAGTTTTGGAAGTAGTTTTTAGTTTGTTTTTAGTTATAGCTATTTTAGGGGGATATCTGTGTGTGCAGGTGACTATTACTGTGCATAATTGTTAGGCAACTTAACAAAAAACAAATATATACCCATTTCAATTATTTATTTTTACCAGTGAAACCAATATAACATCTCAACATTCACAAATATACATTTCTGACATTCAAAAACAAAACAAAAACAAATCAGTGACCAATATAGCCACCTTTCTTTGCAAGGACACTCAAAAGCCTGCCATCCATGGATTCTGTCAGTGTTTTGATCTGTTCACCATCAACATTGCGTGCAGCAGCAACCACAGCCTCCCAGACACTATTCAGAGAGGTGTACTGTTTTCCCTCCTTGTAAATCTCACATTTGATGATGGACCACAGGTTCTCAATGGGGTTCAGATCAGGTGAACAAGGAGGCCATGTCATTAGATTTTCTTCTTTTATACCCTTTCTTGCCAGCCACGCTGTGGAGTACTTGGACGCGTGTGATGGAGCATTGTCCTGCATGAAAATCATGTTTTTCTTGAAGGATGCAGACTTCTTCCTGTACCACTGCTTGAAGAAGGTGTCTTCCAGAAACTGGCAGTAGGACTGGGAGTTGAGCTTGACTCCATCCTCAACCTGAAAAGGCCCCACAAGCTCATCTTTGATGATACCAGCCCAAACCAGTACTCCACCTCCACCTTGCTGGCGTCTGAGTCGGACTGGAGCTCTCTGCCCTTTACCAATCCAGCCACGGGCCCATCCATCTGGCCCATCAAGACTCACTCTCATTTCATCAGTCCATAAAACCTTAGAAAAATCAGTCCTGAGATATTTCTTGGCCCAGTCTTGACGTTTCAGCTTGTGTGTCTTGTTCAGTGGTGGTCGTCTTTCAGCCTTTTTTACCTTGGCCATGTCTCTGAGTATTGCACACCTTGTGCTTTTGGGCACTCCAGTGATGTTGCAGCTCTGAAATATGGCCAAACTGGTGGCAAGTTGCATCTTGGCAGCTGCACGCTTGACTTTTCTCAGTTCATGGGCAGTTATTTTGCGCCTTGGTTTTTCCACACGCTTCTTGCGACCCTGTTGACTATTTTGAATGAAACGCTTGATTGTTCGATGATCACGCTTCAGAAGCTTTGCAATTTTAAGAGTGCTGCATCCCTCTGCAATATATCTCACTATTTTTGACTTTTCTGAGCCTGTCAAGTCCTTCTTTTGACCCATTTTGCCAAAGGAAAGGAAGTTGCCTAATAATTATGCACACCTGATATAGGGTGTTGATGTCATTAGACCACACCCCTTCTCATTACAGAGATGCACATCACCTAATATGCTTAATTGGTAGTAGGCTTTCGAGCCTATACAGCTTGGAGTAAGACAACATGCATAAAGAGGATGATGTGGTCAAAATACTCATTTGCCTAATAATTCTGCACTCCCTGTATTGTAGTACGGTGTACTACTCATCTTATTGAAACCATAGTTGTTATTGCATTGGGGGCACCAACACAAAAAAACATCTTGTAGCTAATAATATATAATTATATTATTCTGTCACAAAATTGTAAGTCGGTCAGAGTGTACTATGTTTCCAGCTTTTGTCACCCCCACCACCAGTAGTACCAGCACGATTTCTATCAGTGCAGAGTCCGTGCCTGCTTCTACTTGTTTAATGAGCGGAAATAAGACAAGCACTGTTGCCTCTGTTTTACAGCGTTCAATACAATTTTCTAGGCCTATGTCTGCTCTTCCGGCTCAAGAAACTAGAGGAGCAGTGGAAGTTGCGGCAGTAGCAGCAGGGTCATCTTCAGCATCTGCTGTAGCATGCATTCCCATGTCCCCCAGGAGTAGGAAATTTGCAGGATCAACCACTACCACAACTAGTAGCAGCATCATTAGCAGTAAGGGTAATCAAAGCCCACCCATAAAATAAAAGTGGACAGTGAGGGAAACTGAAGGTGAAGGTGCAAAATTGGCATTGTTTGGCTCAAAGCCTAGTAGTGAGATTGGGAGGGGGTCTAAGGTTACCAAGTGGCCTCCATGTACACTGCAGCTCTTTAGATAGACTACTCCCAAAACCACCTGCACCAGTGTTCCCCCCCAGTGACGCCATCAGTTCTACTACTGCTAGTTCCGCCACTCTCCTGCAGGAGATGTAGATGATCTAATTGTGCCAAGTACTCAGGGAGAAAAGGGAAGTATTGAGCAGGTTTCCCCAGTCTCTGTTTTGGGCAATGAGGATATTACTGTGACTCCCAGCATGTCTGCTATAGCCTTTATTCTGGACCAGAAGGAAATTGATTGAGAGCGATTGAGGTGGAGGAGAAAGAGATTTCACCAAAGAGTCTGTGGGGGACAGGCAGCATCACAACTTCTTCACTGCTTTTAGGCTACCAGTATCCTACTGTATTATTTCCCACCCTATCACCAACATCATCCCCTGTTGTAGAGCAGCCAGTTCCTAGAACAGCCTCACCTAGGGCTGCCATCAGGGGGTGACTGTAGTCAAGGGCCTAATGGTCTCAGGGGGCCCACCTGGCTCCACCCACCAGAGCTATACTGCGGTAGGTACTGACTGCCCTAGAAGAGAGCACTGTGGGGTTTTTTTTAAATGGAAAGCAAGGGTGAGTATGGAGAGTGATGCAAAATTGTCTGCAGGGGGTAAGTAATGAGAGCAGGGTTATGGAAATGTTTACTAATTTTGGAGGTAGCTAACAGTAGTTATGCAGGACAGGCTAATTTAAGGTAATAGCCAACTGCCCTTTAGCCACTGACACCATTGCATTTTATAACATATGCCTTCAATGCTAAACAAAAACAATATATATATAATTTTATATATATATATATATATATATATATATATATATATATATATATATATATATATATATATATATATATATATATATATATATATATATATATATATGCGCAATACCAGTCTTAATGAATTACAATTTTCTCCATATAAATGTACTCACAGGATTTTCATAAATATCTCCAACAATCTTTTTTTCTTTTAAGACAAAATGTTGATGTTTCAGCTGTAGTTTTCACTAATCCCTTACTTTAAAGCCAGTGTCTTATTCCTGTTGTACGCTAACCATGTATTACATAATATGGGTGACTGTGCCAATTGACAGATCAGACATCCCTGGTAATGGGGGAGGGGGGGCTGAACAATGATTTAGTAAGGAACCAAAACATTTCTAGGGGCCTTCCCCACTACACATGTTGCCAGTTCCACTAGTAGTACAATCTCTGTCAGTACTAGCTGGCAGTTCTACCATCACCGCCGTCACCACCACCACCACCGCTACAAGCACCACCACTGGAGAGGAAAATGTGATCCAGGGAGGGCAAAATAGAATTAGTGGTGCCACATTTCAAACCACCGGCAAAGAGACCTCAACAGTGATAAAAGGGTAGGCAGAGGCAGCAACTGCTTCACTTCACTCAAAGAGATGGCTTTCCTGAGTACAAATTGCGTGGCAAAGAAGTTAGCTGTGGGAGAGTATTGGGTTAATCATCTCTCCAGCATCTACACACGCACCATAAGGCTGTGTTATTGAGGGAAGAAGTTAATTAAATTAACTATATTATATATTTAAACACCTAACCCTACTCAAATAATTTAAATCTACACTAAAAAATTACTAAGTTACACAAAGCTAACAACTATGTTACAAAAAATAACAAACACTAAGTTACAAAAAAAATAAACACTAAGTTACACAAAATAAAAAATAAATTATCAAATATTTAAACTAATTACACCTAATCTAAGAGCCCTAAGAAAATAAAAAGCCCCCCCCCCCCAATAAAAAAAACCCTAGCCTACAATAAACTACAAATAGCCCTTAAAAGGGCCTTTTGTGGGGCATTGCCCCAAAGAAATCAGCTCTTTTACCTGTAAATAAAAAATACAAATACCCCCCCAACAGTAAAACCCACCACCCACACAACAAACCCCCCAAATAAAAACCTAATCTAAAAAACCTAAGCTCCCCATTGTTCTGAAAAGGGTATTTAGCTCTATTGCAGCCCAAACCCCTAATCTAAAAATAAAACCCACCCAATAAACCCTTAAAAAACTAACCCCTGAAGAGCCACTTACAGTTTTGAAGATCCGACATCCATCCTCCAAGAAGCCGGCAGAAGTCTCCATCCAAGCAGCCGAAGTCTTCATCCAAGCCCGCAGAAGTCTTCAGCCAGACGGCATCTTCTATCTTCATCCATCCGGCACGGAGCAGCTCCATCTTCAAGACATCCAACACGGAGCATCCTCTTCTTCTTCCCGAATGAATGTTCCTTTAAATTACGTCATCCAAGATGGCATCCCTTAGAATTCTATCAGCCAATCGGAATTAAGGTTGAAAAAATCCTATTGGCTGTTGCAATCAGCCAATAGGATTGAGCTTTCATCCTATTTGCTGATCTAATCAGCCAATAGGATTGAGCTTGCATTCTATTGGCTATTCCTATCAGCCAATAGAATGCAAGCTCAATCCTATTGGCTGATTGGATCAGTCAATAGGATGAAAGCTCAATCCTATTGGCTGATTGCAACAGCCAATAGGATTTTTTCAACCTTAATTCCAATTGGCTGATAGAATTCTTTCAGCCAATCGGAATCTAAGGGACGCCATTTTGGATGACGTCATTTAAAGGAACATTCATTCGGGAAGAAGACGTCGAACGAAGAGGATGCTCCGCGTCGGATGTCTTGAAGATGGAGCTGCTCCGCGCCGGATGAATGAAGATAGAAGATGCCATCTGGATGAAGACTTTGGCTGCTTGGATGAAGACTTCTGCCGGCTTCTTGGAGGATGGATGTCGGATCTTCAAAACTGTAAGTGGATCTTCAGGGGTTAGTGTTAGGGTTTTTAAAGGGTTTATTGGGTGGGTTTTATTTTTAGATTAGGGGGTTGGGCTGCAATAGAGCTAAATGCCCCTTTAAAGGCAATGCCCATCCAAATGCCCTTTTCAGGGCAATGGGGAGCTTAGGTTTTTTTAGTTAGGTTTTTATTTGGGGGGTTGGTTGTGTGAGTGGTGGATTTTACTGTTGGGGGTATTTGTATTTTTTATTTACAGGTAAAAGAGTTGATTTCTTTGGTGCAATGCCCCGCAAAAGGCCCTTTTAAGGGCTATTTGTTGTTTATTGTAGGCTAGGGTTTTTTTATTTTGGGGGGGCTTTTTTATTTTCATAGGGCTCTTAGATTAGGTGTAATTAGTTTAAATATTTGATCATTTATTTTTTATTTTGTGTAACTTAGTGTTTATTTTTTTTTGTAACTTTGTGTTTGTTATTTTTTGCAACTTAGTTGTTAGTTTTTTGTAACCTAGTATTTTTTTAGTGTAGATTTAAATTATTTGAGTAGGGTTAGGTGTTTAAATATATAATATAGTTAATTTAATTTGTAGCTTAATGTAATTTTAGTATAACAGTTAGGGTAGATTAATTATTAGTTTAATATAGTTTAATGTAATTTTAGTATAATAGTTAGGTTAGGTTAATTAGTAGTTTAATATAGTTTAATTTACATCTAAAGGTAAGTTTAAATTTATTATATGATAGGGATTAGTTAATATTTAATATAAAGTTTGCGGGTTGTTAGGTTTAGGGGTTAATAGTTTAATTTAGTTTATGGCGATGTGGGGGGCTGGCGGTTTAGGGGTTAATAACTTTATTTAGTTGCAGTGGGCTCCAGGAGTGGCGGGATAGGGGTTAATAACATAATGTAGGTGGCGGCGGGGAAGGAGGCGGCAGATTAGGGGTTAAGAACATAATTAGGTGGCGGCGGTGTATTGGGCAGCAGATTAGGGGTTAAGAACATAATGTAGGTGGCGGCCGGGTCCGGGAGCGGTGGGATAGGGGTTAATAAGTTTATTAGAGTTGCAGCGGGGTCCGGGACCGGCAGGATAGGGGTTAATAACTTTATTTAGTTGTGGCGGGGTCCGGGAGTGGCGGGATAGAGGTTAAACAGTTTAGTATAGTGGCGGTGTTTAGTGACAGTATACAAATAAAGCTGGGAAAAAGCCAAATAGCAGCAAGATCGATGACTGTTAGTTAACAACAGTCCGCTGCTCATCGCCCCGTACTTGGTGCGCGGCTTTTTGACAGCTTTTTTGTTAAATATGGAGAGCGTATTCAGGTCCGCGGCCGCGATGTTAGGCGATGTCAGGCGAGCGTATTGGTGCCGTCGAATGCAGCACAGTTGCAGCTTGATAAGTAGGCCTCCTAGTTTTGAAATAGTGCAGAATTAAGTGTGACAGCTTTGTAATGCTGTTTAAAGCAGTCTTTTGCACATTCATCAGAAAGTAATAGAAGCTGTTTCTAATAGCAAAGTGGTTTTGGTTAATTAATTTCTCACCTCTAATTTAATTGCCCATAAGCCACAATTACGGCTCACTCTGTATTAATTGCTCATCCATTGTGAGTTGACCACAGTCAGAAAGTACTATTTATGCTGAAAACTTATAACATGTACTTATAGAGAGAGAAATGGCCGAAACAGTTGTCTGGGGGATTGCTTGGTATATTGTCGCTGGGCTGTCTTTTATAGGTGAGATCTAGAACTATTATACTTGTCCTCTGTGAAAAGCACAATTGGGTTGAAAAAGGTGACTCCCATGTGGTATACTGCAAAAAGAAGAAGCAACTGAGAAGTTTTTCATTCCTGGTTGAGTGCGTCTCTTTTTTTGAGTATGTGTACTTCTAGAGGCCAATGGCTTCACTGTGGCATCAAGGGCTATGGTAAATTACAGATATAATGGCAAGTTTTGCAAGACAGAAACATTTTACTTTTCATGGCAGAACCAATAAAGACAGCCCTGGACAGCTGACACTGCCTATAGAGCAAAAAATCCCAACAGTATGTATTATTAGCATAAAAGGGGGGGCAGTTATTGATCTCTGTATTACTGGCACAAAGGAGGTAAATCACTGCTTTATAAGTTGGCAAAGATGGTTTAATCATTGGTATATATGATTTTGGCAAAAAGGAGCTGAAATTAGTGAAATGCAGCCAAGGGGGTAAAATCATTGATCTATATATACTAGTGTCAGCCAAGAGGAGTCAGATTACAGCTCAATTTCCATAAAATACATACGGCAGGGATGAAGCAGAGCATAGGACTGTTTTAAGGTAGGTGCTATGATGGGAGTTAGTGAGAGGCCATTAAATACACCCTTTATGTCAGTTATTTCCTTAAATTTACCTGTGGTGCTTCTGCAGGACTAATGACCAAACAATACCATAGATTAGATGCAATTCCCCTGTGCCAATCTATATTGGACAGATCAGATGTATGCTGCTTCACTCCTTATATACCCAAAACAAAAATCAGCTCAGATATATGCTCAGCTCAGATCTATCTGTCAATGCCTCCTTGCATTTTTCCCAAGCAATACCTCATATCTTATAAATAACTTGTGTAGATATCTTTATACCAGTAATATGCTAAAGCAGTCTCCCAGGTCATTGGTATGGTCTGTTTGTAAAAGATAGAAGTTAAGAAGGCCTTTAAAGTAGCTGCCACTCATGGCCAAGGCTGATACAAATCTGGGGTAAAGACTACTTTATAATAAAAATGATCAGTATTTTGCAGTAACTATATTTATGATTGTTAATGAGGTCTAAAATGCTACTGTATTTGATATTGGCAACAGTGAAGCTCGATCTATCATCTTGTTACAGGCACACACGTGACATTAAAGTAGGAAGACTGTTCTCTGCATTTCTGGTCATGCCGAAACCTGCAAGTATGTGGGCAAAGCTCGTCGTGTTGGCGGCATTCACAAGAGCCGATTGTGTGTTATTTTCAAATGATGTGGCAATAGATTTTATCCAGATATGGAAACACAGTGTTCACTTGGGTGTTTTACAAATGAACACAATCATAAACAGCTATGGTGTTGTTTCTCATGTGATAAAAGTAGTAGGTGACTACAGCTCAGAAGAAACAGAGTTACTGCGTTCAAAGGTAGGATGTGATGTTATATCAGTCTTTAGGTACCATGAAAACACATTTCTATTGCAATATCATCATTTACAGGGAGTGCAGAATTATTAGGCAAGTTGTATTTTTGAGGATTAATTTTTTATTGAACAACAACCATGTTCTCAATGAACCCAAAAAACTCATTAATATCAAAGCTGAATAGTTTTGGAAGTAGTTTTTAGTTTGTTTTTAGTTATAGCTATTTTAGGGGGATATCTGTGTGTGCAGGTGACTATTACTGTGCATAATTATTAGGCAACTTAACAAAAAACAAATATATACCCATTTCAATTATTTATTTTTACCAGTGAAACCAATATAACATCTCAACATTCACAAATATACATTTCTGACATTCAAAAACAAAACAAAAACAAATCAGTGACCAATATAGCCACCTTTCTTTGCAAGGACACTCAAAAGCCTGCCATCCATGGATTCTGTCAGTGTTTTGATCTGTTCACCATCAACATTGCGTGCAGCAGCAACCACAGCCTCCCAGACACTGTTCAGAGAGGTGTACTGTTTTCCCTCCTTGTAAATCTCACATTTGATGATGGACCACAGGTTCTCAATGGGGTTCAGATCAGGTGAACAAGGAGGCCATGTCATTAGATTTTCTTCTTTTATACCCTTTCTTGCCAGCCACGCTGTGGAGTACTTGGACGCGTGTGATGGAGCATTGTCCTGCATGAAAATCATGTTTTTCTTGAAGGATGCAGACTTCTTCTTGTACCACTGCTTGAAGAAGGTGTCTTCCAGAAACTGGCAGTAGGACTGGGAGTTGAGCTTGACTCCATCCTCAACCCGAAAAGGCCCCACAAGCTCATCTTTGATGATACCAGCCCAAACCAGTACTCCACCTCCACCTTGCTGGCGTCTGAGTCGGACTGGAGCTCTCTGCCCTTTACCAATCCAGCCACGGGCCCATCCATCTGGCCCATCAAGACTCACTCTCATTTCATCAGTCCATAAAACCTTAGAAAAATCAGTCTTGAGATATTTCTTGGCCCAGTCTTGACGTTTCAGCTTGTGTGTCTTGTTCAGTGGTGGTCGTCTTTCAGCCTTTCTTACCTTGGCCATGTCAATGAGTATTGCACACATTGTGCTTTTGGGCACTCCAGTGATGTTGCAGCTCTGAAATATGGCCAAACTGGTGGCAAGTGGCATCTTGGCAGCTGCACGCTTGACTTTTCTCAGTTCATGGGCAGTTATTTTGCGCCTTGGTTTTTCCACACGCTTCTTGCGACCCTGTTGACTATTTTGAATGAAACGCTTGATTGTTCGATGATCACGCTTCAGAAGCTTTGCAATTTTAAGAGTGCTGCATCCCTCTGCAAGATATCTCACTATTTTTGACTTTTCTGAGCCTGTCAAGTCCTTCTTTTGACCCATTTTGCCAAAGGAAAGGAAGTTGCCTAATAATTATGCACACCTGATATAGGGTGTTGATGTCATTTGACCACACCCCTTCTCATTACAGAGATGCACATCACCTAATATGCTTAATTGGTAGTAGGCTTTCGAGCCTATACAGCTTGGAATAAGACAACATGCATAAAGAGGATGATGTGGTCAAAATACTCATTTGCCTAATAATTCTGCACTCCCTGTATTTGGTAACAGTTATTGTAATCCCGTTGAATATATAAAAAAAAACTATTACAAAAGGACTCAAAAAAAGAAAAAATTAACTATCCTCTAAAACTTGTCCCTAGTAAGTCACTGTGTCCCACCTGATACAAAAAAAATGTTTGTGAATAAAAAAGAGCAGAGTGAGGACTATGTATTACCAGAAAATTCTATTTAGAAGGTTGACTCTGCTTGTGCTGCTCTGTGAGTATCCCCTGCATCCAAGATTAGGAAGATAAGTGCAGATAAAGACAAAGTGCTTTGAGAGCTAAAGTAAGAAGGATTTCTGAAATTCTGAAAAGAAATCTAGGTCAAAAGCAAGGAAATAACTGAACTTCATGAACTGAAATTCAAGGACATGTTCCAGGGGCAGAACTACCATTGGTACAGCAGGTGCAGTGGCACCAGGGCCCAAATGTTGGGGAGCCAATATCAGCCAGTCTATACAAAGGCATGTGCAGAATGTGTACAATACTAATGCAGGGAAGGATTTTATTAGTGCAGGTTTAATGTATCTATCTATCAATCATCAAAATCATTATACAGAGCATTGTAATGCTCGTGGGATAGTCCAACATCAGACTGAACACGGCCAGTAGTCTTCTTATCCCGGCGTCGAGCTGGAACGATAGGGGATATCCCAGAGCACAGAAAGTTCGCAAGATGAGGTATCGGTATTCACTATAGGCAGGATAGTCTTTGACGTCAGCAAGCGGGGAATCAGAGGAAGGTGGTTCAAGGGTAAACCACTAGAATGGTCAGACAGGCAGGGTTTGGCAACAGTAAGGCAGTCCAAAGGTAAACCACTAGAATGGTCAGGCAAGCAGGGTTTGGCAACGATAAGGCAGTCCAAAGGTAAACCACTAGAATGCTCAGGCAGGCAGAGTTTGGCAAAGGTGAGGCAATCCATTACTTTAGGGGTTAAGCAAGCAGAGTGGTCAGAAAGGCAGGGTTCATCAACAGTGAGGCAATTCAGTACTTTAGGGGTTAAGCAAGCAGAGTGGTCAGACAGGCAGAGTTAATCGACAGTGAGGCAATCCAGTACTTTAGCGGTTAAGCAGGTAGAGTAGTTAGACAGGCAGAGTTTGTTAACAATGAGGAAATCCAGTACTTTAGGGGTTAAGCAGGCAGAGTAGTCAGACAGGCAGAGTTCAATAACGTAATGGCAATCCAGTATACAATAACAAAAACACCCAGGAGCACACAGAGTAACACCTATACTTGGGCAGTGATAGGTAGAAAGCGAGCAACTTACATAGGCACAGGATTTGCACCACAGGAGATTCTGACCGGCTTTACAGTGAGAGGAGCGTGCTGCAATGACATCACCTCCGCACGCAACAGGGAGCCGACACAGCCCTTGACAATGAGCAGGGAAGCAGGTGCCGCGCCACTAGCAATGGCTAGGGAGGCGCGGCACGGCATGACATAGACCCCCTCTCAAGGGTTCCCTCCGGAAACCAGAGTCAGCTTCAAAGGATGAGCAGCATGGAATCTGGAGACCAAAAATGGAGCATGCACATCACGGGCAGGAACCCAGGAGCGATCAGCCACAGAATAACCCTTCCAATGTACCAGATATTGCAGTTGTCTGCACCTGTATCTGGAGTCCAGGATCTTAGCAACCTCATATTCAGGGTCACCATGGACCAGGAGCGGAGGAGGAGGAGCACTGAGTCGGGTATATCTATTTTTTATGTAAGGCTTGAGTAGAGAGATGTGGAAGACTGGATGTATGCGCTGGGTTTTGGGCAAAGCCACTTTGTAGGCAACAGGAGACAGTCTTTTCAGGACTTTGTAAGGACCGATAAACCTAGGCCCTAATTTGTGACAGGGTTGACGTAGACAAATATATCGAGTAGAGACCCAAACACGTTCACCTACCGAGATGGCACGTACAGAAGCTCTATGATGATCAGCAAACTTCTTGTATCTAGAGACAGCTGAACGTAGCTGAGAGCGCATACATTGCCAATGAGTGGTGAGTTCAGTAACGTGTCGGTCAGCAGCAGGAACCCCAGTGGACTGAGCAGAAAGAGGGAAGACACAAGGTTGATATCTTGCTGTGGCTTGAAATGGAGAACATTGTAGAGAGGAGTGCCAATGAGTGTTTCTTGCCAACTCAGCTAGGGGTAACAACTCAGACCAGTTGGTATGGAGAGAATTGAAAAAGGCTCTAAGGCAGGCCTCGAGATCCTGGTTTACTCTTTCAGTTAGTCCATTGGTCTGAGGATGGTAGCCAGAAGACAAGGAAACCATGGTTCCAATCAACTTACAAAAGGCTCTCCAAAAGGTAGAGATAAATTGTGGGCCTCTGTCGGAAACAATATTCGCAGGAATGCCATGAAGTCGTACCACATGCAAGAGAAAAAGAGACGATAATTCATGGGCAGAAGGCAGTTTAGTTAAGGGTAGAAAATGAGCCAGTCTGGAAAACCGATCCACCACAACCCAGATTACTGTATGGTGGTCAGAAGGAGGGAGGTCCACAATGAAGCCTATTGTTATGTGTGTCCATGGTTGTTCGGGAATGGACAATGGTTGGAGCAAGCCAGAAGGCAAGGTTCAGGGAGTTTTGTTGGCAGCACAAGTCATGCAGGCTTTCACATAATCCTGAGCATCAGACTTCATAGTAGGCCACCATATATGTTGTGAAAGACGCTTATAAGTCCTAGTCAAACCAGGATGTCCTGAGAGTTTACTATCATGAGCCCAGGATAGCACAGGAGTGCGTAGGTTCAGAGGTACAAAAAAAATATTGGAAGCCATGGGGGGCCCCAGGAGGTTTACTGGACTGGGCACGTTGCAGTCTTTGAAGAAGGGTGGTATTCAGTTGAGCAACCACACATGAGGGAGGTATGATGTGTTCAATAGGAGCTTCAGAGGAATCACTTGAGTGAGGAAACTGACGGTAAAGGGCATCAGTCTTGTTGTTTTTGGTCCCAGGAAGATAAGAGACCACAAAGTTAAAAAAGAACAAGAACTTTCACTCTGAAAGAAAAAAGATAAAATTATTATTACTGGAGAAACTTTTGGACTTCTAGAGGAGCCGTAGTTCTAGGAACAGAACGCTCGGTTTTTTGGACACTCAGGGCTACCGTAGCCCTAGGAACAAGTGTCTCCTTATGCTGAAAGTTCCGGTGAATATTAGAAGGGAGTGTTTATTGTGAAAGGAAACAAGGCTGGGAAAGCAGATCGGAGCAGCTGAGTAATCTGATTGCCTGTCTTGGAGGAAAAAAGTTTTGTTTTTAATTGCATGATTTCTAATTAAACATTGTAAGTGCATATTTTTAAGAGCAGCAGCGTCTATGTGTTTTATTGCACTTGAGTCTCTTCTTGCACTTTTTTCTTTCAGAGTGAAAGTTCTTGCCCTACTACATTTGGTGTGAAGGATCCATTTGGTAAATAAGCAGCAGTGGACTCTAGTGGTTTATGGACTTTAATACTGGAATGTGGTAAAAAAAAATTTTTATTTTATATTCAACTCGTGTTTTTTAAATACATACTCTGTTAATTTTTTGGGGATTTTAGTTTTAGTTATTATATATTTTATTATAGGAATTTGTAGATAGGGTTAATTCAATACAATTACTAATATTTTGAAAGAGGGTGTTAGCGCCATTTCTATTTATTTTTTCTGTGTATAAGAGAAAAGAACAAGGCCCACCTGGCCTGTCCAGGATTGAGTCGATGAGCAGTCTCTAGGTAAGTCAGATTCTTGTGGTCGGTGAGAATCTGAATGGGATTGGCGGTGCCTTCTAACCAATGATGCCATTCAGTCAAGGCCATCTTAATGGCTAATAGTTCACGATTACCCACATCATAATTCCTCTCTACAGGGTGCGACTTGGAGGTTAAAAGATCCCTTTGTGTTAGAACTGCTCCAGCCCCTATTTCGGAGGCATCAACCTCTAAAGTGAACTTTAGGTCAGGATCAGGATGGCGGAGCACAGGAGCAGAACAGAAAGCCTTTTTTAGACAAGAGAAGGCATTTATGGCCTCAGGGGGCCAATGTTTACAATCTTTGTTCCGTTTTGTCAATTCAGTTAGTGGAACGACTGTTTGAGAAAAGTTCTTTATAAACTTGCAGAAATAATTGGAGAACTCCAAGAATCTCTGTAATTCATTTAATGAGGTAGGTGGAGGCCATTCTAAAACTGCAGTGATTTTAGCAGGATCCATGGCAAAACCATGTTTCGAGATGACATAACCAAGGAACTGGATCTGAACTTGGTCAAACTCACATTTTTCTAGTTTGGCTACCAAAGAATTGTCTCTGAGATGTTGAAAAATCTGTCTCATGTGGTTATGATGCTCCTCCAGAGTGGAAGAGAAAATAAGGATGTCATCCAGGTAGACAATGACAGTGCGATTGAGGAGGTCACAGAAGACATTGTTGACAAATGCCTGGAAGACTGCAGGGGCATTACACAGCACAAAGGGCATTATGAGGTATTCGTAATGCCCTGATCTTGTGTTGAAGGCGGTCTTCCATTCGTGGCATGGGAAGATAAAAAATCAGATTGTATACTCCACGTAAGTGCAGCTTGGTGAAGAAGCGAGCATTCTGGAGTGAGTCATACAGTTCTGTGATCAAAGGAATGGGATAGCGATTCTTGATAGTTATATTGTTCAAGGCCCTGTAGTTGATGCAGGGTCTGAGCCCACCATCCTTCTTACTGACAAAAAAGAATCCTGCCCCAGCAGGAGAGGAGGAAGGGCGAATTAACCCTTTAGCTACGTTTTCTTGGATGTACTCCTCCATGGATTTGGTTTCAGCTTTGGAGAGTGGATAAGTCCTCCCTTTAGGAAGTGGGGCTCCGGGAAAGAGGTCAATTTTGCAGACATAAGGACATAGAAACATAGAATTTGACGGTAGATAAGAACCAAAAAGGCCCATCAAGTCTACCCATATTACATGTTACTTTTTCCTTAGGATAGCCTTATGCATGTCCCAGGCATTTTTAAATTCCTTTACAGTTTTTGTGTTTACCACCTCAAATGGAAGTTTATTCCATGAATCCACCACCCTTTCTGTAAAAAAATGCTTCCTCAAATTTCTCCTGAATCTACTACCCTCTAACTTTAGATTGTGACCCCTTGTTTTGGCATTTTTTTTTTTTTGTGAAAAATGCTTTCAGCTTCTATTTTATTAAGTCCCTTCATATATTTGAAGCTTTCTATCATGCAACCTCTTTTCCTTCTATCCTCTAAACTATACATATTTATATCATAGAGTCTTTCTTTGTACGTTTTATATTTTAGACCATGTACCATTTTAGTAGCCCTCCTTTGGACAGCTTCTAGTTTATTTATATCTTTCTGAAGATATGGTCTCCAGAACTGTACACAGTATTCCATATTTGGTCTAACTAATGATCTGTAAAGTGGCATAAGAGGATGGTGGGGTTGTGGCATGTCGGCTGCTTTCTTCTCAAACACATCTGTGAAGTCTGCATACACTGAGGGAAGGTTTGAAAGAGTCTGTGTATACTGGCTATGGGGATGTGAAGAAGAGGAGTGACTTTAGAAAGGCAGGAGTGGAAACAGGAGGTACCCCAGGAGACCAGTTGTCCATCAACCCAGTCGAACTGTGGATTGTGTATACGAAGCCAAGGAAGACCAAGGATTACAGGCTGTGCTGGGGAATGAATGACCTCAAACTGTAGCTGTTCGGTATGAAGGACTCCCACAGTCAGGGTCAGGGGTGCTGACTCGAAATGGATCAAACCTGAACCAAGGGGAGTGCCATCCAGAGTAGTTATTTTGAGACAATGTCTTTTCTGCAGAAGCAAGCCAGCTTGAATCATAAAACGCTGATCCAGAAAGTTTCCAGCTGCCCCTGAATCAATGAAGGCTTGAGTGTGGACAGTATTCTGAAGGAAGGTAAGGGTAACAGGTACCAGAATCTGAGAGGAGTGAGGGGATTTAGTAGTGATCATGCTTAGAGGTACCCCAGTGTTATGGTGGTGTTGATGGGTGTTAGAAACACAATAAAAGCATAGTCTCAATCTCCTTCTTCTCTGTCTTTCAGACTCTGAGGGTTTGAAGGAGGAGAGATCCATGGGTTCCTCCACTGGGGTGACTGGAACTGTTGAAGGGGTAGAGGTTACTGTAGAAACCGGACAAATAGAAGGATGGGAGGGAAGGAACCTCCGCGTTCTGTCTCTCTCGGCTTGTCTCTCCTGGAAGCGAGAGTCCAGACTGATACAAGTGTTATAAAGTCATCCAAAGAAGAAGGAATATCACTATAAGTGAGTTCATCTTTGATGCGTTCATGCAGACCCCTCCTAAAGGCTGCCTTGAGAGCACTGCCATCCCAAGGGGTCTCAAGTGCCAAGGTGCGAAATTCGATGGTGAATTGTGCCACAGTTCTATTGCCCTGGCAGAGATCCAGGAGAGAAAATTCTGCAGCAGAAGTACGGCCAGAAGTCCCAAACACAGAAAAAAATGCAGAAATGAATGCATCAGCATCATTCAGGAGTAGAGCATTCTGTTCCAAAAGGGGAGAGACCCAACCTACGGCCTTGTAAGGAAATGATAAAGGTGACCCTTGATTGGTGAGACTGTGTCAGGGTGTCAGGAATCAGACTGAGACGAGAAGTGCAAAAATAATCACACCTTTATTAATAGCAAAATATAATAAAAAGTCCACAAGTCAAATAACAAGCCAGGAGTCAAAACCAGAGCTGGTAGTCAGACGAGCCGAGTCAGTAGCCAAAGCGAATAGTCAGACGAGCTGGAATCAGGAACAAGGAAAACAGCAGAGACAGGAACAAGCCAGGGATCAGGAACCAGGAAGGACGTCAGGCAGCCAGGTAATACACAGGAACTCTCACAAACAGGTCTGAGACAACGCAAAGGCAAAGCATACTGAACAGAGGCCCTTTAAATAATAAGTGATGACATCACAATTCTGAGAATGCATCCTGTTTCACATGGATGATGCACACCAGTCTGGCCATAAAAGGAAGTGCAGGAAATGAGAAGCATCCCCCACAATGCACCATAGTCAGGAAGAGAGGTGAGTAAAACGGCTGCCAGCAGCACATGGCAAACACAACAGGGAAAAAACCCTGACAGACTGAAAGATGTGAGGATCATTACAGAAGCACAGCCTACACTGGTTAAGAAAACCCCTACAATCAATAGTACCTTCATATTTGTCAGGCAATCAGAAGCAGGGGAAGAAGCCGCAGTACTAGGAGCAGAGACTAGAGGTACAACAACAAGAGCGGTATTCCTTGCTGCAACTAGTGCAGATAGTTGAGTGGTTATACCCTCTAGTTTGGAATCCACACTATGCAACTGTGTGGTATGGGTTCCCAACCTCTGTCCTTGAAGATAAACTGCTCTTGCTACTTCATTTGGCTCCATGGCCCAAGTATAATGTAATGCTTGTGGGAAAGTCCACCATCAGACCGAATTCGGCCAGTAGTCTTCTTATCCCGGCGTCGAGACGGAATGATAAGGGATATCCCAGAGCAGAGAAAGTTTGCAAGATGAGGTAGCGGTACTCACTATAGGCAGGATAGTCCTTGACGGCAGCAAGTGGGGAATCAGAGGAAGGTGGTTCAAGGGTAAACCACTAGAATGGTCAGGCAGGCACGGTTTGGCAACAGTAAGGCAGTCCAAAGGTAAACCATTAGAATGGTCAGGCAGGCAGGGTTTGGCAACAGTAAGGCAGTCCAAAGGTAAACCACTAGAATGGTCAGGAAGGCAGGGTTTGGCAACGGTGAGGCAATCCAGTACTTTAGGGTTTAAGCAAGCATAGTAGTCATACAGGCAGAGTTCATCAACAGTGAGACAATCCAGAACTTTAGGGGTTAAGCAAGCAGAGTGGTCAGACAGGCAGAGTTCAACAGTGAGACAATCCAGTACTTTAGGTGTTAAGCAGGCAGAGTAGTCAGACAGGCAGAGTTCAATAACGTAATGGCAATCCAGTATACAATAACAAAGACACCCAGGCGCACACAGAGTAATACCTATACTTGGGCAGTGATAGGTAGAAAGTGAGCAACTTACATAGGCGCAGGATTCACGCCACTGTAGATCCTGACAGGCTTCACAGTGAGAGGAGCGTGCAGCGATCACGTCACCGCCACACGCAACAATAGCCAACACAGCCCTTGCCAACGAGCAGGGAAGCAGGCGCTGCGCCCCTAGCAACAGCTAGAGCGTTGCGGCATGACAAGCATCATGTATATTATTACTATATCTTAATTCTGAGTTGCCTTTGGGGGGCCCAAAATAAATTTTGCACCAGGGCCCTTTGTTGAGTAGGTCCACTACTGATATGTTGTAAAAGTGTCAGAGAATTCTGGGTATAGAAAAATGTCATAATTTTCAAGCGGTATCAGAGAGTACTATCAGGTGCTTCTTTGCATCTCAAGAGGTTGAAGAACATGCAGTGACAAAATCTGTCCCCCTGATCCTACGGAATAATGGCTGTGTTACTTGTGTCTATGATGACCGGTAGTGGTTATGCTTGATTGAAGACATCAGCGAGGAAACTGATGTTTTTGTAAAATTCTTTCACCCACCTGGACCAAGAACATCATTCCAGATATCTGCTGAGGACAAAATGTAGTTTCCCATGAACAATGTTCTCAGAAAACCGACACCTGCCGAGTTGACTACTGTTTCTGGATGCTCCCATAAACGTTATGAAAGACTGAGTGGGGAAAGCTCAAAGCTTCTAATCAAACATGTTGCTTGAATTTGTCCTGTGACAATCATAAACATAATTACTTTAAAATACTGTTTATTTTTATTATTTATTATGCTTATATTAAATTTCTACTAGCCCTAGTAGTGCCATTATATGACCACACCTACCACCAGTGCCCTGTCGCAGGGGTGAAACTATAGGGGGTACAGAGGTCGAAATTGCGACTGGGCCCCCAAGGGTGGGGGCCCAGCTTAAAGAAAAAATATATATATATATTTTTTTTTACAATAAAAAACGTTGACCTGCACTGCCTGCACTGATATCATGTGAGTGTGACATGATGCTTCACTAGTGTCTGACTACAGGGGTTAGTGTTTCTGTTTTACTCCTTGGTGTTTATGTGTTTATGTGTGTGTGTGTGTATGTGTATGTGTGTATGTATGTATGTGACTGTTTGTGTATTTATGCATGTATGTGTGTGTGTGTATGTTTGTGGAACCAGCAAATTACAGACCTTGTTACTACAGCATGGGGGGGGGTAAACATTGTCAGTCTATACAGTACCACTATATACAGTACGGGGGCTGGACCATGTCACAGACTACTGTGGTCACTTTATAAAGTACTGGGGCGGATAGGGTCAGGCCAGCCATCTCACCGACAGATTACAGACTGTGTCACTGACTCACTATATACAGTACTGGTGGGTTAAACAGTGTCACTATATACAGTAATAGGGGGTCAGACCATCTCACAGACTGTGGACACAGGGTACCTCCTTTTGCAGACATGTAATCTGATTCACATTTTTTTTCTGTGGGCCTTGTGGTTTCTAGTTACGCCTCTGCCACGTCGCCTATAGGTTGTCTGGTATTTTTCTGATGGACTGGTAGCAAATCCCATGCATGTTAAAACAAATCTTTCGTCTGGTGATAGCTTTTAAATAAGTATTTGTGCAAACAAATGCAGATTGCAAGAATGTTGCTTTGCATTTCATATATGATTTTTTTGCCTCTTCACAATGGATGTCAAAAAGGCCATATCTTGTGAGTCTCATTTGCATGTCAATATACAGAATAATTAGCTGCAGTGGAAGCTCTTTATGCTGAGTAATTGTGAGGAAAAATGGTCTGTTGACTGAATTGGGACGTGGAAATATGCTTAAACAGCTTTTAATTCATTATTAGATTAGTATGAAACATTCTTACTGTCAGTTTGTATAATATAATTAACAGAGAATGACACCTACAGGTACACTTGGATATTACACAAGCGTTTTTGTAAAGTGTCATGATAGAATATAAATTGCACTAAGGGAGTGTGTAACTATGAGGTAATAATATTAAAGGGATATGAAACCCAGAAATGTTCTTTTGTGATTCAGACAGAGCATACAATTTTTAAAAAGTTTTCAATTTACTTCTAATATCAAATTTGCTTAATTCCTATTAAATTCTGTGTTGAAGAGATACCTAGGCATTTGGAGCACTACATGGCAGAAAATAGTGCTGCCATATAGTGCTCCAGAAATGGGCCAGCTCCTAAGCATATGTCCCTGCTTTTGAACAAAAGATAAGAAGAGAATGAAGAACATTGATAATGGCAGTAAATTAGAGAGTGGTTTTAAATTACATGCTCTATCTGAATCATGAAATAAACATTTTAGGTTTCATATCCTTTTAAAAAAAAATCTAATTATAAATAGTATTAGAAAATTAATACTGTGGTTTTAGAAAAGTAAATTATATTGTTATATTATTTGAGCAGTTTCTAATAAAATATCTCTATAAAATGTTTATTAAAGGGACTGTCAAAATTAAATTTTCATGACTCAGAAAGATGTGCAATTTTACTTTCTATTTACTTCTATTATCAGCCATGTCCTGCTAGGAGCTATAGCTGAACGCATCTGGTGAGCCAATAACAAGAGGCGTATATGTGAAGCCACCAATCACCAGCTAGCTCCCAGTAGTGCATTGCTTCTTTTGAGACTACCTAGGTATGCATTTCAATAAAGGATACCAAGAAAACAAAGCAAATTTGGTAACAGACATTAATTAAAAAAAATTTAAAATGTTTTTATCGACGGAATGATAAAAGTTTAATTTTGACTTCACTGTTATTTTAATTAGGACATACACTAAACAGTAGTGGTTATAGCCTTCTGCATGCAACTACAGGCACATAGATACTGCATTGCTGCAGTGGTAAGAGCTGAGGTAAACCTTTATTTTTTTTAAAGTGCATCTATACTATAGTCACTGATAGGTAGAGTTGCCAGGTGTCCAGTATTCAACTGGACAGCCCAGTATTTTAGCAGGCTGTCCAGTCAAATCTGTACAAAAATACTGGACACTTATATGTCCAGTATTTTTAAAGACCCCTGTCGGCTAAATGTAAATGACTTGTAGGCTTTTATGTATTAGAAATATGGCTCAAAAAGAAGTTACACTGTGCATTTACTATCATATGTGGGGGTGTTTAATCATTGCTGGGTGTGTACCTCTAGCAGCCAAGGTTGTCACGTAACTGCTCTGTACATATGTTACTGTCAACCAAGGGGATAAAATAACTGCTTAGTTATGAAAAATATATGTGGTGGGATCAAGGGTGGGGCCTAAGGTTGAGCTTTTGTGGAAACATTGTGTGAACCCAGCTACGTCCCGTATCCAATCACCTATAGGTCGTCCGGTATTTTTATGAAGCATAGCTGTCAACCCTACATACAAATACCAGTTATGAGCTAGATTAAAAGTGGAAATCCACAAAGGGAAAACAGCACACCTTGTGCAGGGGCACAGAGCAACAGACTTGCCAGGTCCTTACTGTCAAAGTAGAAACATATAGAAATACTCCAGCCACCAAAGAGTTCCTTAAAAGACCTTTATTTTCATAGGATGGGTCCAAAAGACAAGAGGAAAATGTGCCAAGCTTGACATGTTGTCCTTGTTGTCCTCTTGTCTTTTGGACCAAACTGCAAACTAGTTTTAGGTAGGAACCCTTTTAATATGTCAAGGGCACTTGGAAATCAGGCAAAATCTTGAATCATATGATATATGGAAGCCTTATAATTCTATAGTAGTTCTGCTTACATACAAACCTAGTACAAAAAGAGTGGTGTCTTGCAGGGGAATAATATATTGTAATACTACAAATGTAAAGTTTTTTTCACTATAGGCAGGTTGTTTTGCCCTCGTTGGGGCTCTTCAGTATGATGTAGGTGCTATGTTATTGGACTAAAGCATTGATTTTAGGTGTACGGCTATATGCCAGTTTTGCTGATGAGTACATTAATTTTTATAACCACACTTACAAATTGTGAAATGAATGCTTGAGCAGAACAGCAGCACCAACCATAGACAGCCTGTTTGGCCCGTTTGGGGCTCATCCCTCAATTGTATTAATCTTAGCAAAATGCAAATATACTTATCTGTGCAAAATTGCAACACTTATAATTCAAAATCCATTTCAATATAATGGGCAGCCCTATAGCAAAGGGTGGAATGCTCGAGGACATCAGCATCAACCATAATGACTTGAGTGAGTAAGAGTCCCAAAGTAGCCAAACAGGCTGCCTATGGTTGATGCTGTGTTATTTAAACCTCATGTATTTTACAGTTTGCTATACTACTAATTTAAACTGACAGGAGCACAAGGGGTGCCATATTAAAAATGTATTTTGAATTAGTAATACACTCTGTGGGATAATTTGTAAATTCTATCCATTGTATATTTATTCCTTGCTGAACTAATTAAATGGAGGGTTTAAATGGAGGGTTTATCTCACTCTATTAACAACAATACATTTACTTGGTATAAAGAAAGTCCCTGCTCTAAAGGATTTCCATGGCTGTAAGTGCAGACCCTGTTCCAATAAGCTTACAATCTAGTGTTTCAGTGCTTTACTCAAAGAGCTTACAATCTTGTATTTAAGGAGAACTTACCTCTGGGTACTTACAATGTAGAGAAATAAAAGAAATCCCTGATGTAAGACTGCACTCAGTATGTGACATAATACTAGTCCCTCTGAAATCTTTAATCTAACTGCCACTGCCATAGAGTATTCCAGTCTTCGTTATACTGCTTGCCAGATATGAATCAGTCTATACACATCTAGTAAGGATTTTTCATCCAGTGCAACAAGATAGGTGCATGACACACTGTACCTTATAATGCAGTATTTTTTCAGTTTCTAATCTGAGGTATAAAATACAGAACTATCCCATGACGTATCAAATCATGTGCTTCACTATGGACTCTCTGCTTCACAAATCTAACAGTAGTACTTGTCCCACGGTGACTGTAGACATTCAAGTTTAGTGTCACAGACATGGTAGTCCTTGCTCCAGGGTTCTGCAGTCCTCAGATAAAATTTTAAACCAGCTGCAAGGTGCGTATAACCTAGTAGTATTATTGGTGTCTCTATGTCAAGGCATTGCATTGAGGATATAAATGCAAACATATTAGTCATATCATTGTATTCTCTTCACCAAGATCTTTAACATTATTACATTATACAAATATGTGCAGTGAGAGTGGATTTAAGCCATTCAATTTGATTTAATATCAGTTTATTAAAGTTATAGCAGTGTAAGTGTAATTATGCTTTATTGTTGGTGTTATGATTCAAGTTCTAGTTTCACAGAGATGATTTGTATATCTTATATCAATAAGCCTTGAAAAGTACAGAAAGCTTTAAACATACAGAACCAAATTAAAGCTAAATATTTTTATAAAATGGGAAAGTAAAGGAAAAGCGCAACAGAAATGTGAGAAATGATATAACCTCACTGCACATGTCTGTAGGCTCTTGGAGCAGGAACCGTATTTACAATCTAGTGTGGTAATGAGATGTTTTGCTCAAAGTGCTTACAAACTTGTTTATCTCAGAAAATCTTACCTTAGATACTTACAGTTTAGTAAGATAAAAATCCTTGAAGGACATCTGACATCAGCGCGTATACTGCAAGCCAGATGCGCATCAGTCTGATCTGAATTTATTTCAGATTGCCAGTTGTCTTTTCTTCATCCGGGTCAAGCAGAAAAAATAGCTGCATCAGATGCTGCACCTTACAGTACATTATTTAATGAGGGTCCCAGCACCAGTGAGTTTTCAGCATGAGGACATCTGCCATCAGCGCATATACTGCTGGCCAGATGCGCATCAGTCTGATGGGAGTTTATTTCAGATCGCCAGTTGTCTTTTCTTCATCCAGGTCAAGCAGAACAAACAACTGCATCAGATGCTGCACCTTACAGTACAGTGTTTAATGAGGGTCCCAGCACCAGTGAGTTTGCAGCGTGAGGACATCTGCCAACAGCGCATATACTGCTGGCCAGATGCGCATCAGTCTGATCTGAATATATTTCAGATCGCCAGTTGCCTTTTCTTCACCCGGGTCAAGGAGAACAAACAGCTGCATCAGATGCTGCACCTTATAGTACAGTGTTTAATGAGGGTCCCAGCACCAGTAAGTTTGCAGCATATAAATTGCAGACCCATACCGTGGGGTTTATATTCTAGGCCTTTACTACAAGCCCTTGCTTAGAGCATTTGCAGACTAATGATGCAGTAATTCTTACCATCCTTAAAGCTGGTTTAAAGCCTTTACTGCCAGCTGCAAGTCTTATAAAGATATGTAAAGAAAGCACAGAAAGGCATTGGTGTGTCCTACATTTATGGCTATAATACTTATAATGCTATAATATGTTTAAAATAATTATTTTAAAAATTAAAATATTTATTAACCCCTTAATGACCACAATGTACCCTGTATGTCACTGGTCGTTAAGGGTTTTTTCAGGACATAATAGCACAAGTCTAGCAAGAACAAGCTATTAATTCCCTCCCTCCAGCAGGCTTTGTGGAATAGAGCAGTCTCAATGCTGGTGGCAAGACCGCGCTATAAAATAATCAAGTCCCAAAAAAAGGCCAGCGACATACAGGGTACGTCGCTGGTCCTTAAGGGGTTAAATTATATGTATTTTTAAATAAAGGTGTGAAGATAATATTGATTGTTATTATGTACAGTTTGTATGCTATGTTTTGTCTCAGAGTGAGGGTGGTGGCTTTGTTGGTTTTGTGACATAACTGCTGCATCACATAAGCCACTCCCCTAAAACTGTCACCATGACAACCAGGCATCACATTATACCATGGCTGTCAGTTTAGCCTTTATTTATGTTATCAGTGTGGTTTTACCATAAGATGTTTAATTATGCATAATAAAACAACTTTGTAATATACTCCTTATTTATTTTGCCCCTTTTCTTGTAATTTAGCTCTGAAAATTGTACATTGAGTTGGAACTGCATCCTGCTGACTTTTCAGAGCTAACTCTGCATAAAATATTTTCCTAATTGGCTTTAATAGATAACAACTGCAAATCAATTCAATTTATACTAACTTAATGGCAATGATTAGCCTTGTCTGCTGACTCAAACTTATTTGGCTCCTCCAAATAAGATGAGTGTTGGGTGCAGTTTTTCTATTGAAAACCAATTGCAGTAAACAGGATTTTTTTTTGTTGAACAAATGTTTACACTTGGCTGTAAACATTTGTAACAGAAATGTCTTGAAATTACAAGGTGTTTATTGTCCCTTTAAGTTCTAACAAAACTCCCATTATAAATCCTGAGTTTCCAGTGCTTATATGTTGGGAATAGATTATTAAAATGACATAAACTTCTTTGGTCTGGTAATATCTTCAGAGCTATGGCTGAGCCTCAGGATTATGTCATGTGATTTCCTCTGGGGTTACCAGCCATACTAATTAGCATATGCAGTTGTGCAGTGTAGCTAAGAAACTACAGGTGCTAGGTCTGTCATTATTTAAAGCAGTGTTTCCCAACCACGGTCCTCAAGTACCCCCAATAGGCCTGGTTTTCATTATAGCTGAACCAGTGCACAGGTGAAGTAATCAGCTGATCAGTAACCAACCTGCTGTCATCCATCAGCTGATTATTTCACCTGTGCTCTAGTTAAAGGGGACACTGAACCCAAAAATTTTCTTCCATGATTCAGTTAGAGAATACAATTTTAAACAATTATCTTATTTGTTTTATTTTTTAGATATCCTTTGTTAAAGAAATAGCAATGCATATGGGTGAGCCAATCACACGAGGCATCTATGTGCACCAACCAATCAGCAGCTACTGGGCCTATCTAGATATAGAATATCAAGATAATGAAACAAATTAGATAATAGAAGTACATTAGAAAGTTGTTTAAAATTGCACACTCTTTCTAAATCATGAAAGAAAAAAATTGGGGTTTCATGTCCCTTTAAGCTACAATGAAAACCAGAACTGTTGGGGGTACTTGAGGACTGCAGTTGGGAAACGCTGATTTAAAGGGATAGGGAAGTAAAAATTAAACTTGCATGATTCCGATAGAGCATGTCATTTTAAGACACTTTTAAATTCACTTCTATTTTCAAATGTGCTTCGTTCTCTTAGTATCCCTTGTTAAAAAATGAATACGCACATATCATACACTAGTGGGAGCTGCTGCTAATTGGTGCCTGCACACATTTGTCTCTTGTGATTGGCTAAATATATATTTTCAGCTTCCTATCAGTAGTGCAATGCTGTCCCTTCAGTAATGGATAACAAGAGAATGAAGAAAATTTGATAATATAATTAAATTGGAAAGTTGTTTAAAATTGTATGTTCTATCTGAATCATAAAATACATTTTTGGGGTTTACTATCCCTTAAATAGTAGAGCCCCCACATTTAGAAGCCTTTATATCTGTATCAATTTTATATTAATTATAGTTGATCTGAACCATACAAATAGAGTGTCCAGTATTTTAGCAGCCTCTCCAGTACAATCTGTACTAAAATACTGGACACTTAAAGACCAAAGTCAGCTAAATGTAAAGGACTTCTAGACCTTTATGCATTAGAAATATGGCTCAAAAAAAGTTACAATGTGCATTTTCTATTATGTGTTTTACAGGCAACCATGGGGGTGTTCAATCATTGCTGGGTGTTTACTTCTGGTGGATATTTGCACAAATATATATTTATATATATACAGTATCTCACAAAAGTAAATACACCCTCAAATTTTTGTAAATATTTTATTATATCTTTTCATGTGACAACACTGAAGTAATGACACTTTGCTACAATGTAAAGTAGTGAGTTTACAGCTTGAATAACAGTGTACATTTGCTGTCCCCTCAAAATAACTCAACACACAGCCATTAATGTCTAAACCGTTGGCAACAAATGTGAGTACACCCCTAAGTGGAAATGTTCAAATTGGGCCCAAAGTGTCAATATTTTGTGTGGCCACCATTATTTTCCAGCACTGCCTTAACCCTCTTGGGCATTGAGTTCACCAGAGCTTCACAGGTTGCCACTGGAGTCCTCTTCCACTCCTCCATCACGACATCACGGAACTAGTGGATGTAAGAGACTTTGCCCTCCTTCACCTTCCATTTGAGGATGCCCCACAGATGCAGAATAGGGTTTAGGTCTGGAGACATGCTTGGCTAGTCCATCACCTTTACCCTCAGCTTCTTTAGCAAGGCAGTGGTCGTCTTGGAGGTGTGTTTGGGGTCGTTATCATGTTGGAATACTGCCCTGCGGCCCAGTCAACAAAGGGAGGGGATCATGCTCTGCTTCAGTATGTCACAGTACATGTTGCATTTATGGTTCCCTCAATGAACTGTAGCTCCCCAGTGCTGTCAGAACTCATGTAGGCCCAGACCATGACACTCCCACCACCATGCTTGACTGTAGGCAAGACACACTTGTCTTTGTACTCCTCACCTGGTTGCTGCCACTTGTGTGTGTGTATATATATATATATATATATATATATATATATATATATATATATATATATATATATATATATATATATATATATATATATATATATATACACATATACTTGATTATATATAGGTCTAGATATATAGAGATATATATAGAAATATCTATTTAAAAATACATAGAAGATATTCCCCTTTATGCAGAACATTGGAATGTGAGATATATATAGTAAATACACAATTAAGCACTTATGAATTTAGCATAAATATATTATTCATGTTTTCATCTACTTAACTGCAAAGGGCACCAATGCACTTTTATATAGTTGTCTATATATGTATGCACATGCATTTAAGTGTTGATAATCTGTAAATATGTATATACACATATAAATACATATGTACACACATAAAAATATATACAATATATATATACATACATACATATATATATATATATATATACACACACATACATACATACATATTTAGACATATATATGTATATATCTCTATGTTAAAGCCCTTTGCAGTTTTTTTTTTAATAAATCTGAGACCTCATATCTTTGAGCTCTTATAACTTTTTAATGCAATATTTTAATTTAATATTTTTTTATCAGATAGTGTTATTATGACTGTAACTGTACTTTTAAATGTTGATGTGTTTTGTGACTTCAGCAAAGTATATCAAGGGAATTAAGCACATTTGATAATAGGAGTAAATTGGAAAATTGTTTAAAATTGCCTGTAATGTTTTATCTGAATCCTGAAAGAACAAAAATGGGTTTCATATCTCTTTAGTAGTTCCCATAGGATGTAACCTCTAGTGTACTGCAAATATTTAACAATAAATGCTCTCAGAAATTAGAACATTATATTTTTATCAAGGCACAAAGAATTTACTAGACATGTGCAAAAATGCATGCTTTATTATTCAATGTGTAAACAAATAATGTAGTTATCCTCTTTCTTTGGCAATTAATTTGATCTGATTTGTTTTTTTACGTCATATATGAAAATGTGAGGATTTTGAATTTGCATTTATACAGTGTGGGTTACATTTTCTAAGGGAGGCTTTTCTGTTTATCCGATTAGTGGTACTATTACAGATAGCTAGACTGTTATGGCACTGACAAATGAGGCAAATAGGCAACTTGGGAAATGGAGGCCTGCCTTGAAATAAGCATGGACATAACTGCTAGGGGTTTTGGGTGATCCCGTTGCTGCTATCATTAAAGGGACAGTCTAGTCCAAAATAAACTTTCATGATTCATGTAGAACATGTAATTTTAAACAATTTTCCAATTTACTTTTATCACTAATTTTGCTTTGTTCTCTTGGTATTCACAGTTGAAAGCTAAACCTAGGAGGTTATTATGCTAACTTCTAAGCCCTTGAAGGCCGTCTCTTCTCTCAGGACATTCTGACAGTTTTTCACCACTAGAGGGTGTTAGTTCATGTGTGGCATATAGATAACACTGTGCTCACGCACATGGAGTTCAGGTGAGCCAGCTCTGATTGGCTAAAATGGGTGTCTGTCAAAAGAACTGAAATAAGGGGGCAGTTTGCAGAGACTTAGATATAAGGTAATCACAGAAGTAAAAAGTGTATTCATTTAACAGTGCTGGTTGTGCAAAACTGGGGAATGGGTAATAAAGGGATTAACTATATTTTTAAACAATAACAATTCTGGTGTAGACTGTCCCTTTAACAGATATTTTTTTGTGTCCTCATATATAAATATACAAACATATTTATTGCAGATATGTGCAGAACATCTGACCATTTAATCGTTTTAGGTAGGAACCCTTTTAATATGTCAAGGGCAGTTGGAAATCAGGCAAAATCTCAAATCGTATGATATATGCAAGCCAGTACAAAAAGAGTGGTGTCTTGCAGGGGAATAATATATTGTAAAACTACAAATGTAAAGTGTTTTTTCACTATAGGCAGGTTGTTTCGCCCTCGTTGGGGCTCTTCAGTATGATGTAGGTGCTATGTTGTTGGACTCAAGCATTGATTTTAGGTTTACTGCTATATGCCAGTTTTGCTGATGATTACATTAATTTTCATAACCACACTTACAAAGTGTGAAATGAATGCTTGAGCAGAACAGCAGCACCAACCATAGACAGCCTGTTTGGCCCGCTTGGGGCTCATCCTTCCATTCTATTAATCTTAGCAAAAAACAAATATACTTATCTGTGCAAAATTGCAACACTTATAATTCAAAATCCATTTCAATATAATTGGCAGCCCTATAGCAAAGGGTGGAATGCTTGAGGACATCAGCATCAACCATAATAACTTAAGTGAGTAAGAGTCCCAAAGTAGCGAAACAGGCTGCCTATGGTTGATGCTGTGTTATTTAAACCTCATGTATTTCACAGTTTGCTATACTACTGATTTAAACTGACAGGAGCATAAGGGGTGCCATATTATAAATGCATTTTGAATTAGTAATACACTCTGTGGGATAATTTGTATATTATATCCATTGTATATTTATTCCTTGCTGAATTAATTAAATGGAGGGTTTATTTCACTCTATTAACAAAAATACATTTACTTGATACAATGGGAGTCCCTGCTCTAAAGGATTTCCATGGCTGTAAGTGCACACCCTGTTCCAATGAGCTTACAATCTAGTGTTTCAGTGCTTTACGCAAAGAGCTTACAATCTTGTGTTTAAGGAAAACTTACCTCTGGGTACTTACAGTGCACAATGAAAGTCCCTGCTCTAAAGGATTTGCATAGGTGTAAGTGCAACCCCTGTTCCAATGAGCTTACAATCTAGTGTATCAGTGCTTTACTCAAAGAGCTTCCAATCTTGTATTTAAGGAGAACTTACCTCTGGGTTCTTACAGTGTAGAGAAATAAAAGAATTCCCTTATGTAAGACTGCACTCAGTATGTGACATAATACTAGTCCCTCTGAAATCTTTAATCTAACTGACACTGCCATAGAGTATTCCAGTCTTCATATACTGCTTGCCAGATATGAATCAGTTTATGCACATCTAGTAAGGATTTTTCATCCAGTGCAACAATATAGGTGCATGACACACTGTACCTTATAATGCAGTATTTTTTCAGTTTATAATCTGAGGTATAAAATACAGGACTATCCCATGATGTATAAAATCTTGTGCTTCACTATGGACTCTCTGCTTCACAAATCCAATAGTAGTACTTGTCCCACGGTGATTGTAGACATTCAAGTTTAGTGTCACAGACATGGTAGTCCTTGTTCCAGGGTGCTGCAGTCCTCACATAAAATTGTAAACCAGCTGCAAGGTGCTTATAACCTAATAGTATTATTGGTGTCTCTACATCAAGGCATTGCATTGGGGATATAAGTGCAAACATATTAATAATATCATTGTATTATCTTTGCCAAGATCTTTAACATTATTTCATTATAAAGATATGTGCAGTGAGAGTGGATTTAAGCCATTCAATTTGATTTAATATCAGTTTAGTAAAGTTATAGCAGTGTAAGTGTAATTATGCTTTATTGTTGATGTTATGATTCAAGTTCTAGTTTCACAGAGATGATTTGTATATATTATATCAATAAGCCTTGAAAAGTACAGAAAGCTTTAAACATACAGAACCAAATTAAAGCTAAATATTTTTATAAAATGGGAAAGTAAAGGAAAAGCGCAACAGAAATGTGAGAAATGATATAACCTCACTGCACATGTCTGTAGGCTCTTGTAGCAGGAACTGTATTTACAATCTAGTGTGTTAATGAGATGTTTTGCTCAAAGTGCTTACAAACTTGTTTATCTCAGAAAAAATCTTACCTTAGATACTTACAGTTTAGTAATATAAAAATCCTTGAAAGACATCTGACATCAGCGCGTATACTGCAAGCCAGATGCGCATCAGTCTGATCTGAATTTATTTCAGATTGCCAGTTGTCTTTTCTTCATCCGGGTCAAGCAGAAAAAATAGCTGCATCAGATGCTGCCCCTTACAGTAAATTGTTTAATGAGGATCCCAGCACCAGTGAGTTTGAAGCGTGAGGACATCTGCCATCAGCTTGCATACTGCTGGCCAGATGCGCATCAGTCTGATGGGAGTTTATTTCAGATCGCCAGTTGCCTTTTCTTCATCCGGGTCAAGGAGAACAAACAGCTGCATCAGATGCTGCCCCTTACAGTACAGTGTTTAATGAGGGTCCCAGCACCTGTGAGTTTGCAGCGTGAGGACATCTGCCATCAGCGCATATACTGCTGGCCAGATGCGCATCAGTCTGATCTGAATATATTTCAGATCGCCAGTTGCCTTTTCTTCACCCGGGTCAAGGAGAACAAACAGCTGCATCAGATGCTGCACCTTATAGTACAGTGTTTAATGAGGGTCCCAGCACCAGTAAGTTTGCAGCAAATAAATTGCAGACCCATACCGTGGGGTTTATATTCTAGGCCTTTACTACAAGCCCTTGCTTTAGAGCATTTGCAGACTAATGATGCAGTAATTCTTACCATCCTTAAAGCTGGTTTAAAGCCTTTACTGCCAGCTGCAAGTCTTATAAAGATATGTAGAGGAAGCACAGAAAGGCATTGGTGTGTCCTACATTTATGGCTATAATACTTATAATGCTATAATATGTTTAAAATAATTATTTTAAAAATTAAATATTTATTAAATTATATGTACTGTATTTTTAAATAAAGGTGTGAAGATAATATTGATTGTTATTATGTACAGTTTGTATGCTATGTTTTGTCTCAGAGTACTGGTGCCCATAGGAAGTTACAAAGTTTAAGCTATTACTTCTGTCATTTATCTGTATTATTTTACAATGTATATACATTCGACTTAGTATTATTCAGTTACTGAGTTGGGGTGATCATGGCAACACTACCTGTAGTAATTGGTGTTCATACCTGCAGCTCCCACCGGATGCCATTTGCTCTGGTTTGGAGGAAGTCTCTGTTCTTCATACCAGTACATATACAGAGCTGTGGTTGTAAAGCACTAGTGATAGCTGGCAACTCTAGTAAAGTGAGCAGCAGTTATGAGGGTGGTGGCTTTGTGTTGTCAGTTGGTTTTGTGACATAACTGCTGCATCATATAAGCCACTCCCCTAAGACTGTCACCATGACAACCAGGCATCACATTATACCATGGCTGTCAGTTTAGCCTTTATTTATGTTATCAGTGTGGCTTTACCATAAGATGTTTAATTATGCATAATAAAACAACTTTGCTATTTTGCCCCTTTTCATGTAATTTAGCTCTGAAAATTGTACATTGAGTTGGAACTGCATCCGGCTGACTTTTCAGAGCTAACTCTGCATAAAATCTTTTCCTAATTGGCTTTAATAGATAACTGCAGAGCAATTTAATTTATACTAACTTAATGGCAATGATTAGCCTTATTGTCTGCTGACTCCTCCAAATAAGGTGAGTGTTGGGTGCAGTTTTTCTATTGAAAACCATTTGCAATAACAGGATTTTATTTTGTTGAACACATTTTTACACTTGGCTGATATGTTTTTCTCTAGGACGGTAACAGAAATGTCTTGTAATTACAAGGTGCTTACTGTCCCTTTAAGTTCTAACAAAACTCCTGTCATGAGATGCAGGACACAGCATAGAAGGTACAACGCTATTTTATTGCAGAGCATAGAAGTATACAGCTTGTGCAACACATCTAACTTGGTAACTGCGACGTAGACAATCAATCCCCCAAACCACGCCCCCATCCGGTGACGTCACTTCCCACTCTCATCACATCTTCCCCATTTTCAAAGGACAAAGCATAAATTTTTTTTCTTTTTTAATACATCAAATAACAAGGTATACAAGAAGCATACAGAAATAGTTTTGTTTAGTATACAACAAATAACAAGTTAAAGAGAATATATATAAACAACATGACATACAATCCTGACTTGAACATCGGGGTAGACTACCCTAGTCCACAGTGACCATGGGATTATTCTGCCCATAGTTCCGGTCAATGCTCTAACTAGTGCTAATCCCGATATCGGGCTGGAAGTTTCACCACCCTTACACTTGATGTCATTTTACATGAACTGTCCTCTGATACAGAAGGAGGTGATTGAGAGTCTGCTGGAAGCAAAGAAGTATCCCCACTGTGATCTTGCTGAGGGGAAGGCACCCCTCTTAAAACAGGGGATCCCATCGGCAGTGGTACTGAGGCATCCAGTCCCAAACTCTCAGGTACTGGCTGAAGATGTTTTTGATTTTGACGTGTGACTGTCCCTCCATCAGTAAGGACTACATTAGACCTTGGTTCTGGAGAGCGTCCAATTACCGTAGCAGGCATCTTCCATTTCTTCTCATCATCCATTTTAACTCTGACACTTTGCCCCACATTCAGCTCCTGAAAGGGCCTCACAGAGTGTTTCCTGTTGTAGAAGAATCAATAGCCCCTTTTAGCCTCTTCATCCCTCCTAAGGACCTCGTCCCGAAGAACAGAGCTAGTTGGCTGGAAGACACCCACAGAAGGTAAACTGGTGCGAATCTGACGTCCTAGCATCAGCTGTGCCGGGCTAAAACCCGTGTCTTGAATGGGAGTCGCCCTATAGGCCAAGAGGGCTAGGTACAGCTCAGATTGCTTCAAAATGAACTTTGTTGTTTGAACTGCCCTTTCAGCCATTCCATTGGCCTACAGGTAATGTAGACTCGACATAGAATGGACAAAATCATATTCCCTGCTGAAAGAACTGAACTCTGTGGAAGCAAACTGCATACAGTTATCACTCACTAACTCCATTGGTATGCCCCACCGAGTGAACAAGCTCCTGTGATCTCATTCAAGGGTGCAATCTCCAAATACATGGAATAGTAGTCAATCACGACTAGGTACTTTTTCCCGTGCAGTTCGCACAAATCAGCAGCTATTTTCTGCCACGGGCCTGCAGGCAGCGGAGTAGAGATCAAGGGCTCCCTTCTCTGAGTAGGCCGGCATTCCCGGCAAAAGGAACATTTCGACACATGGTTTGCAATCTCGGAACTGATCCCAGGCCACCATACTGCCGTAGCTGCCCTTTCTCTGCACTTTGAAATGCCCAAGTGGCCATCATGAACCCTGCTTAACATCTCCTGCCGAATGCTAACAGGAATAACAATGCGGTCCTGGAACAGCACCAACCCATCCTGTTCCGTGAGCTGCAGCCTTTCTGACTGGTAAGATCTTAACGACATCCAGGACGCCCGGCACTTGGGCCAACCTTCTTTTATGTACTTAATAACTTTTTGAAGGGGAGTATCTAAATATGTCTCCTTTCTTATTTAATCTAGCTTCCCTGACGAAATGGATTTGGAACCCAGAACTGAATCTACATACACTTTCTCATCTGATTCCGTTGAAGATTCTTCAGCAGCAGCCAGCGAGAGCCTGGAAAGTGTATCTGCCACTACCAGTTGTTTCCCCGGCACATGCACTGCCTGAACGTTGAACCTGAGCAGCCTCATCAGAAGTCTCTGGCATCTTAGGGGTGTTTTGTCAATATCATAGGAGTTGATTAAAGGGACTAGCGGTTTATGGTCAGTCTCCAGACTAAATTTCTCTAAACCCACTAGGTAACGCTGGAAGCGCTCACAGGCCCAAACTGCAGCCAGGCACTCTTTCTCAATTTGGGCGTATTTCAACTCAGCAGCCATCAGTGTACGGGAACAGTAGGTGATGGGCTGTAGTTTATTCTCATTCAACTGCAGGAGGATGGCCCCTAACCTATAACTGCTCGCATCAGCACTAACCACAGTCTTTTTAGAAAGGGTCGTAGAACCCCAACACTGGGGCAGACCCCAGCAGGGACTTGACCTGCACAAAAGATTCTTCCTGTGAAGGTCCCCAGACCCAGGCAACATATTACTTTAACAACTCTGTGATAGGGTGTAGTATTGTGGATAAATCTGGAAGGAACCTGCCTACATAATTCACTAGGTAAAATATTTGTCTCAGCTCATGTACATCAGAAGGACTTTTCATCTGTTTAATAGCAAGTATTTTATCAGGGTCAGGCTTGATGCCATCCTCATTGATAATATGCCCAAAGTAACATAACTCAGCCTTCCTAAAATGACATTTCTCCTTATTTAATTTCAGCCCGGACTCTCTAATGGTCTGCAGCACACAGCTCAATAGTTTATCATGTTCTTCCAGTGTAGACCCATACACCAAAATGTCGTCCATGCGACTGCCGTGCCCTTGTGGTCCCTTAGGAGAGAACTCATCTTTCTTTGAAAGATTTCAGGAGCAGAGGATATCCCGAAGGGGAGTCTGCAGGAGCAAAACTGACCTACCGGTGTAATGAAGGTAGTCAGTTTGCGGCACTTTGGATCTAGAAGTATCTGCCAGAAGCCGCTGAAAGCATCCAGTGTAGAGAAGAACTTCGCCCCAGCCAATTTCGGAGCTATGTCTTCAAGTGTCGGCAGGACATATTTCTCTCTCTTCACCGCCTCATTCAGCCTTTTCAAGTCTACGCAGATGCGTACCTTCCCGTTTTTCTTCACAACAGGCACAATGGGGGCACACCAGTTAGTTGCTTCAACAACCTCTTCAATAACTCCCATATTCTTCATATGCAGAAGTTCCTTCTCCACTTGAGGCATGAGCGGGAACGGAATTCTATGAGGAGTGGTAATGCTGTATGGGACTGCGTCACCTTTATGTGATATTCGGACTGGGTTGCAATTCAGTAGACCCAATTCACTAAACATGTCTTCTGAAATCTCATTCACTCTGTCGACCAGGCCGAAACCACAGGCTGCTTTTCTGCTCAATAGGTTGTTAACACACTGACCTCTAATCACATGTACCCACATGGTGAATTTCCTCTACTTGTACTCGCAGCTGGCAAAAAATTTGAGGCTGTCGAGGCAGTTTTATGAATGCAAGGGACATAACAGTGATGTCCACTCCTGTGTCAATCTTAAAGGCAACTTTGGCTCCCATTACAGTAAGAGTAACCCGCCAATCTTCATATGAACCAGACCGTTCAACAACGGACCCTACAAAGGACACTTCTTGACCCTCCTGGTCACTATCCACCTGCATCTCCTTAATGTATTCAGTTTTACACGCCACTTCAAAATGGATTATTCGGTTACATTTTCTACATCTTTTTGTCTTTAGCAGGACATACGACACTCTGATCATGGGTACGGTTACACCACGTGCAGCGAGCATGCTGCGCCAATCCGCTTCTGGGCCTATCTGTTGGCCTTGGTCTACCGCTCACACTGTGCCTTTCACTAGCAGCTCTCCTTAACTGCTGCACTTCATCCACAATACTCACGGACCTCAGATCAGCACTTTTATTTTTCACCAGTTCACTCTGGCGGCCATCCTAATAGCCCCATCCAATGTTAAATCAGCCTCCAACTGTAGCTTCAGTGAGACTTCAGCATCTGCAATTCCTATGACTATTCTGTCTCTGATTTGCTTCCCCTTTAGCAACACCAAACTCACAGAATTCAGCTAGTTCATACAAGCTGCGCACAAATGACTCCACAGATTCTCCCACACGCTGAGCACATTTGGGAAAACAAGCCCTCTCATGAATCACATAGTAAGCACTGAGTTTGTTCATAACTATTTCAAAGTCAAATTCTTCCCCTTCTTGGAAAGTAAAGGCATTGAACACTGGCTCCACATCTTTCCCATAGAGTATAAAAGAGAATTAACTTGTACTTCACCACTCGCCTTGTCAAGCTTGGAAACAATCCTGAAGCGTTGAAACCGCTGACGCCATGTGGGCCAAGCTGCAGGCTGAGAGAAATCAAAAGGCTCAGGTGGGGTAAACTTCGACATTGTCATTAATCAGGAAACAGAAGCACAGGCAAGTACTTCTGACACCATGTCATGAGATGCAGGACACAGCATAGAAGGTACTGTCATGAGATGCAGGACATATGCAGGACACAGCAATGATGGTACAACTCTATTTTATTGCAGAGCATAGCAATACACATCCAGACAGGTTGATTGTACTAAACTAACTGCGACACAGACACCGGACCTAAGCCCCGCCCACCAGCTAGTGACATCACATCCTGCTATCATCACATCTTCCCCTTTTTCAAAGGCAAAGCATACATTCACATATATTAAACAACAAGGTACACCAACAGGGTATACACAACATTTTGTTTTAGAACATTATAAAAAACAGATAGATTAGAAAACATGAACAAACAAATTACATCCTGACTTGGACATCGGGGTAGACTACCCTAGTCCACAGTGACCATGGGATTATTCTGCCCATACTTCCGGTCACTGTTCTAGCTAAAGTCAGTCCCTGTAACGGGCCGGAAGCCTCACCACTCTTCCGCTTGATGTAACTTTGCATGAATTGTCCTCTGATACAGAAGATGGTGAACAAGAGTCTGCTGGAGGCAAAGATATATCCCCGCTATGATCTTGCTGAGGGGAAGGCACCTCTCTTAGAACAGGAGATCCCACCGGCGGTGGTACTGAGGTATCCGGTTCCAGACTCTCAGGTACAGGCTGAAGATGTCTTCGGTTACGGCGTGTAACCGTCCCTCCCTCTGTAAGGACTGTGTAAGACCTTGGTTCTGGAGAGCGGCCCACTACCGTAGCAGGCGTCTTCCATTTCTTCTCATCATCCAGTTTAATTCTGACACTTTGGCCCGCTTTCAGTTCCTGTAAAGGCCTGACAGAATGTCTCCTGTCGTAGAAGAAACGATAACCCTTTTTGGCCTCTTCATCCCTCCTAAGGACTTCGTCCCGAGGAACAGGGCCAGGCGGCTTGAAGACACCCACTGAGGGTAAAGTGGTGCGAATCTGGCGTCCTAGCATCAGCTGTGCCGGGCTAAACCCGGTGGCTTGAATGGGCGTCGCCCTGTATGACAAGAGGGCTAGGTACGGTTCAGATTGCTTTAGGATGAATTTTGTTGTTTGAACTGCCCTTTCAGCCATTCCGTTGGCCTGCGGATAATGTGGACTTGACGTGGAATGTACAAAATCATATTCCCTGCTGAAAGCACTGAACTCTGTAGAAGCGAACTGCATGCCATTATCACTCACCAGCTCCATTGGAATGCCCCAGCGGGCGAACAAGCTCTTCAGGCGAATGATAACGGCCTGACTTGTGATATCATTCAGGGGTGCTATTTCCAAATACCTGGAGTAGTAGTCGATAACAACAAGAAACTTTTTCCCGTGCAGTTCGCACAAATCAGCAGCTATTTTCTGCCACGGCCCCGCAGGCAGCGGAGTAGACATTAAGGGCTCCCTTCTCTGAGTAGGCCGGCGTTCCCGGCAAAAGGCACATTTAGACACGTGATTTGCAATGTCGGAGCTGATCCCAGGCCACCACACAGCTGTAGCTGCTCTTTCTCTGCACTTTGTAATGCCTAAGTGGCCATCATGAATCCTGTTTAACATCTCCTTCCTCATGCTGACAGGAATTACAATACGGTCTTGGAACAGCACCAACCCCTCCAGCTCCGTGAGCTGCGACCTCTCTGGCTGGTAAGCATTTAAAGACATCCAGGCTGCCCGGCTCTCGGGCCAGCCATCTCTTATGTACCTTATAACTTCTTGCAGATCTGTGTCCAAATATGTCTCTTTCTTTATCTCTTCCAGTTTCCTTGAAGAAATGGACTTAGAGGCCAGAACTGAATCAACATACACTTTTACATCCGATTCTGTAGAGGATTCTTCAGCAGCAGCCAGCGGGAGCCTGGACAGTGTATCTGCCACAACCAGCTGCTTCCCCGGCACATGCACTGCCTGAACATTGAACCTAAGCAGTCTCATTAAAAGTCTCTGGCATCTCAAGGGTGTTTTGTCGATGTCATAAGAATTGATAAGAGGGACTAGCGGTTTGTGGTCAGTTTCCAGACTAAATTTCTCCAAACCCACTAGATAACGCTGAAAGCGCTCACAGGCCCAAACTGCAGCCAGGCACTCTTTCTCAATTTGAGCGTATTTTGACTCCGCAGCCGTCAGTGTGCGGGAACAGTAGGCGATGGGCTGTAGTTTGTTGTCATTCAGCTGCAGGAGTGCAGCCCCCAACCCATAACTGCTTGCATCAGCACTAACCACAGTCTTTTTTGAAGGGTCGTAGAACCCCAGCACTGGGGCAGACCCCAGCAGGGACTTAGCATGCAGGAACGCTTTTTCTTGTGAGGGTCCCCAGACCCAGGCAACATCTTTCTTAAGCAACTCTGTGATAGGGTGCAAAACTGTAGATAAATCTGGAAGAAACTTGCCCACGTAATTTACTAGGCCCAATATCTGTCTCAGCTCATGTACATCAGAAGGGCTTTTCATCTGTTCGATAGCCCGAATTTTCTCGGGGTCCGGCTTGATGCCATCCCCGTTGATGATATGCCCAAAGTAGCATAATTCAGTTTTCCTAAAATGACATTTTTCTTTATTCAGCTTCAGCCCAGACTCTTTGATAGCCTGCAGCACACAACTCAAACGCTGATCATGCTCCTCCACTGTAGACCCATACACTAGAATGTCGTCCATGACGACTGCTGTGCCCACGTGGCCACTCAGGAGAGAACTCATTTCCCTCTGAAAGATCTCAGGAGCGGAGGATATCCCAAAGGGAAGTCTGCAGAAACAGAACCGACCTACCGGAGTGATAAAGGTAGTCAGTTTGCGGCACTTTGGATCAAGGGGGATCTGCCAAAAGCCGCTAGAAGCGTCTAATGTGGAAAAGAACTTCGCCCCAGCCAACTTCGGGGCTATATCTTCCAGTGTCGGCAGCACAAATCTCTCCCTCTTCACTGCCTCATTCAACCTTTTCAGGTCCACACAGATGCGCACCTTTCCGTTTTTCTTTGCAACTGGAACAATGGGGGCACACCAATCAGTTGCTTCAACAACCTCTTCAATAACCCCCATAGACTTCATGCGCATGAGCTCTTTCTCCACTTGAGGCATGAGCGGGAACGGAATTCTACGAGGAGTAGAAATACTGTACGGGACTGCGTCACTTTTAAGTGCTATACGGACAGGTTTGCAGCTCAGTAGGCCCAACTCGCCAAACATATCTTCAGAGATCTCATTCACTCTGGCCACGAGGCCCAAGTCACAGGCTGCTTTTCTGCTCAATAAACTGTTAACACACTGACCTCGGATCACATGCACCCACATGGTGAACTTCCTTTGTTTGTACTCACAGCTGGCAAGAAATTTCCCCACACAATCAATGCGGCCACCAGGACTATGAACATTTGTAGTAACCTTCGCCAGCTGGGGCTGTCGAGGCAGTCTCATAAATTCAGCAAAAGACATTACAGTGATATCTGCTCCTGTGTCAATCTTAAAATCAACATTGGCTCCCATTACAGTAAAGGTAACTTTCCAATCCTCCTCTGAGCTTGTCCGTTCCACAACAGACCCCACAAAAGACACTTCCTGACCCTCCTGGTCACTGTCCACCTGCATCTCCTTAATGTATTCAGTTTTACACACCACTTCAAAATGGCCTATTCTGTTACATTTTCTGCATCTTTTATCTCTGGCCGGGCATGTAGCACTCTGATCATGAGCCCGGTAGCACCGTGTGCATCGGCCATGTTGCGCCCATCCACTTCTAGGCCTTTCCAGTACTTTAGATCTACCGCTCACACTGTGCCTTTCACTAGTATTTTTCCTAGACTGTTGCACTTCATCCACAATACTCTCAGACCTCAGATCAGCACTTTGCTTTTTCACCAGTTCACTCTGGCGGGCCATCCTAATAGCCCCGTCTAATGTTAAATCAGGCTCTAACTGCAGCTTCAGGGAGACTTCAGCATCTGCAATTCCAATAACTATTCTGTCTCTGATTTGCTCTTCTTTAGCAACACCAAACTCACAGAATTCAGCTAATTCATACAGGCTGCGCAAAAATGACTCCACAGATTCTCCCACACGCTGATTACGTTTGTGAAAACAAGCTCTCTCATGAATCACATTTCTTTTGGGCACAAAGTGGGCACTGAGTTTATCCATAACTATATCAAAGTTAACTTCTTCCCCTTCTTGGAAAGTAAAAGCATTGAACACTGGCTCTACATCTTTCCCCATAGAGTATAAAAGAGAATTAACTTGTACTTCACCACTCTCCTTGTTCAGTTTGGATGCAATCCTGAAGCGCTGAAACCGCTGACGCCATGTGGGCCAAGCTGCAGGCTGAGAAAAGTCAAAAGGCTCAGGTGGGGTAAACTTTGACATCGTCATCATCAGAAACAGAAGCGTAGTCCAGAACTTCTGACACCATGTCATGAGATGCAGGACATATGCAGGACACAGCAATGATGGTACAACTCTATTTTATTGCAGAGCATAGCAATACACATCCAGACAGGTTGATTGTACTAAACTAACTGCGACACAGACACCGGACCTAAGCCCCGCCCACCAGCTAGTGACATCACATCCTGCTATCATCACAGGTACAACACTATTTTATTGCAGAGCATAGAAGTATACAGCTTGTGCAACACATCTAACTTGGTAACTGCGACATAGACAATCAATCCCCCAAACCACTCCCCCAAACTGCGACATAGACAATCAATCCCCTAAACCACGCCCCCAAACTGCGACATAGACAATCAATCCCCCAAACCATGTCCCCATCCGGTGATGTCACTTCCCACTCTCATCACAACTCCCATTATAAATCCTGAGTTTCCAGTGCTTATATGTTGGGAATAGATTATTAAAATGACATGAACTGCTTTGGTCTGATAATATCTTCAGAGCTATGGCTGAGCCTCAGGATTATGTCGTGATTACCTCTGGGGTTACCAGTCATACTAATTAGCATATTCAGTTGTGCAGTGTAGCTAAGAACCTAGAGGTGCTAGGTCTGTCATTATTTAAAGGGATAAGTAAAAATTAAACTTGCATGATTCAGATAGAGCATGTCATTTTAAGACACTTAAATTCACTTCTATTTTCAAATGTGCTTTGTTCTCTTAGTATCCCTTGTTAAAAAAATGAATACGCACATATCATACACTAATGGGAGCTGCTGCTAATTGGTGCCTGCACACATTTGTCTCTTGTGATTGGCTAAATAGATATTTTCAGCTTCCTGTCAGTAGAGCAATGTTGTCCCTTCAGCAATGGATAACAAGAGAATGAAGAAAATTTGATAATAGAATTAAATTGGAAAGTTGTTTAAAATTGTATGTTCTATCTGAATCATAAATACATTTTTGGGGTTTACTATCCCTTAAATAGTATAGTCCCCACATTTAGAAGCCTTTATATCTGTATCAATTTTATATTAATTATAGTTGATCTGAACCATACAAATAGTGTCCAGTATTTTAGCAACTTCTCCAGTACAATCTGTACTAAAATACTGGACACTTAAAGACCCCTATGTTACTAGAGAGAAATGAATGATGGCACCACTATAAATAAATATTTAGAGTCTTATCACCGTCATGGGTAAGGACAAATTGGCCTAAACCTATGAAAAGTGTAGGACCTATTTAGGGACGAAACAAATTAAGGGGGAATTTATGCTGAAGGAAGGAAAGAGTGGAAAGGGTTAAATGGGAAGTGTAGTTTGCTGACAGTGAGGGAATAAGGGGAGGAGATTCAGACGTGATAAAAGGAAAGTAAAACAGAAAGTAAATCACTAACCTGTTTTTTGTCTTGCTGGTGACAGCATGGAGAGATCCAAAAGGTCTGCTAAGGCTCCAAGGAGGTTTGATGAAGAGGAGATTCATCTGGAAAGAAGAAGAGGACAGTTGTTACAGCAGCTGGTGATGTTGTGGTCATCTGTGACCCCCCTATTGTCTCTACGCTGTCTTCTGTACCTATTTCTATTTCTTCCCCTGCAGTATTTTCTGCTGCTGGGGCCCTTTCTGTTACTACTGCTTTTCTGCCTATCTATTCTATCCCTGTGTCTAGTCCTTCTTCTGGGCCTATCTTTTCAGCCCCTGTCTCCCTTCCTAGCTTGGTTTCTTCTGCTGTGACTTCTTTTTCTATTCCTACTCTAACCCTGGGGCCTCTGGACTTTCCCACCCGTTTCTCAATTCATATTCTATCTGGGTCTTCCCTCCCGGTTCCCAGTGTTCCCCCTCCACGGTCCCTGGTGGCTGCATTTGCGGCGGACCTGGTGAGGGGGGCAGCAGATGACACGCTGCTTCATTCACCGGAGCTCCACTTTTCTCAGCGGAGCCCGGTTAGGTCACCTTCACCTGGATTTATTACAGGCCAGCAGGGCATGGAGGGTAGGCCGGGGGCTCCTTTCCTTGAGCCACGTGGCCATTCGGGTATCTCCTCCCCTGCTGCCTGCTCTGTGCGCGCGCCCGGCATTGCTCCGCCCTCCTCTGTCCCGGCCGCCATCTTGGATTTTCCGGTCACACAGTTTCATCGCGGGGAGGCAGCGGGCATGTCGGGTGCGGGTGCGGCGCAGGTCGCAGGCGGATCAGGTGCCGGGAAGGTGAGTGGGGCACCGCAGGGAGGCAGGGGGTCCCGCGGGTCTCTTACCCGCTCTGTTAGGGCTGTTGCTGGGGGGGGTTAGGGGAGGGAGGGGGCGAGGCAGTATGAGGGGGGCGGGAAAGGGTGTCGCAGGACGAAAATCTTGTAAACCAGGCACGGCTAAGCATGTTTCCCCTACGCAACGAGCAGTGGATGGGGCTGGATTGTTAAGTATTATACCAGGCGTAGATAAGCCTGTTCCCCCTAGGCAACGAGCATTCCAAGGGACAGAAAGTTCAAACTTAGTAGGAAAGGAGGTAGGAAGTTTAGCAGGAAATGCTAGGAGACCAGTTGCAGGCGTAGATAAGCCTGTTTCCCCTAGGCAGCGAGCAGTTCAAGGAAAGGATAGTTTAACTTTGGAAAGGGAGTTAGTGTGTCAAGCAGGAAGTAATATGAGAACTGTTGCAGGCGTGGATCAGCCTGTGTCTAAAGGAAAAAGAGCAGGGAAGGTGCCAGTAGGTAATTTTGTTACACCTTGGAGAAATCTGGCAAGTGTGAGAGTAGGTCATATGGACCTAATGTCTAACCTTCAGAAAAGGCTGCTAGCTAAGAATAGGGTCAGGAGTAATGTGGGGACTGGGCTTTCTGATGAGGTGGCTGGGGGGGTCTGCTGGGCTGTCTGCTGGGCTGTCTGCTTCTCCCTGTGGTGCTCCCTCTGTTTCTTCTATTTTGCAGGTTGGAAACCATAACAGGCCCATGGAGGAGGTGAATAGTGGCGTGCAGGAGAGGGCGCTGTCTGCGCACAGCGAAGCAGCCTCGGGAAGCGGGGTAGCAGTGACAATGGAGGTGGCGGCAGCAGCGGCGTCAGGATCCGGTAAGTTGTTAAGCGCACCACACCTTAGGGAGAGCGAGTCCTCCACTTCTGGGGATTCGGATAGCTCCACGAGTCTTAAGGACGAGGGACATAGGCAGTTGTTTAAAAATTTTTGTAGATTAGTAGGTAGGACGCCCAAGGTAGGTAGTGGGGGCAAAAGTCAGCTAGGTAGTGGAATCGTGGGGCCTTCCAGTTTGACAATAGGGCAGGAACCTAGTAAGGGAAAGAAATCCAGGGTAGCTGGAACAGCGGACACTTATCCCTGCATAATTAATTTGTTGCATTCCCATTTGAAACCCAAGATAGCTAGGAAGATTAGGGAAGGGAGGTATGTAAAAATCTTTGAATTATCTAGGGCAGCATATCAGGTTAGGGAAATGGCAGAGGATGGGACAGGCGATAAAAAAAATAAAGAGGCCTGAGACCTATCAGGAATGGATGAGGTGTTTTAGAGTGCTTGCTTCTTGTTATATAGAAGCAAATCCAGGCCAGGCTGTGAATATACTTAAATACATGGAGGTCATTGACGACATCCATGAGCGTGGGAAAGGTACGGCTTGGCGTCAATATGACGCCCAGTTTCGCAGAACGTTAGAGGCGAATCCAGTCCTGACATTTGGGATGAAGGAGATGGACCTATGGTCCAATCTTGATCTTATGAAAGGGTCAGCAGCGGTTGCAGAGAAACCAACGGTTTCTGGGCAGCAGAATCGCACATTTCGGAAGAGAGGGGGTAGGGAATGCTGGCGATTTCAGGAGAAGCTGTGTGACAGGGGTATGCAGTGTCTTTTTAGGCACGTATGTATATATTGCGGGGGGGCGCACCCGGGGAATGATTGTACTCGGAAAAGGGACAGTTTTAGTGGCGAGCAGCAGGCCAGACAGGGTGTGTTGGGCAGGGGTGCGTTCTCCGGTGGGCACCGCAACAATAGTTAAGCTTTTAGTGTTTTAGGAAAGGGGCATCCTTAGGTTCTGCGGTTGTTTGCAGTTATGAAGTTAGGCACTACTGGTGTCAGTTTTTGAGTTGTTTATAGAGGTTGGTGTTTATGTTTGTTTGCCGGGTTTTTTTAGTTAATTTTGGGGGATCTGGGAATAAAGGTAACATAGGCTGGCGTTGGAGAGGGAGGTAATGCTTGTCCAAACGTATTTCTGGCAGGTGGCGAATTCTGGGGAGCAGCGTTAAGGCTACTAACGGGCGCATTGGCTCCTAGGACTTGGCAGGCTTACAGCGGCGCTTGGAGTGAGTGGCGTTGTTTATTAGTTGGCTGGGGGCGATGGAGATAGCAGGGGTCTCGCCTGGGGCCATAGGAGGTAAGGTGGCAGCAGTTGCGTTTTTCTCAAAGTTATATGGGGTGGAGGATGTAACCAGGAGCTTTATAGCTAGGACTGCATTAAAAGGGGTTCGTAGGTTAGGGTGCAGAAGTAAGGATATGAGGGAACCAATTACTAGGACTAGGTTGGCGCAGCTGATAGGACAACTAGATGAGGTTTGTGATTCCAAGTTTGAGGTGTATTTGTTTGCAGTAGCATTTTCTTTAGCATACTTTGCGGCTCTCAGGATAAGCGAGTTGGTGTCCAGATCCAGAAGTTTACAGGGTGCAGGATTGTTGAGGGAGCATGTGAGAGTAGAGGATGGGGCGGTGTTAGTTTTTGTTTCTAGATCAAAGACAGATCAGACAGGGAAGGGTAGATGGCTCAACTTGCTGTCGCAGGTGGAGCCGTCTATTTGTCCGGTGCAGCTATGCTGCAGGTTCATGGCAGTTAGGCCCGATGTGAGTGGCCCCTTTTTGGTACATGAAGATGGCTCTTATTTGTCCCAATTTCAGTATAGGGCAGTTTTGAAAAAGGTTGTACTTAGATTGGGATGGGACCCGGCAGTTGTGGCGCCGCATTCGTTCCGTATAGGTTCGGCCACGGACGCGGCTATGGCAGGACAGTCTGAAGCGCAGATAAAGGCGTTGGGGAGATGGTCGTCGGCGCAATACAAGAAATACATTAGGCCACTTAGTCAGTGTTAGTTTAGATTTAGAGTTACTTGGGGTTTTGAAATGTTGTGTTATGGTTGGGTGTTGGGGAATCCAGGACTTTATGGTTGTTAATGTTTTTCAGGTCAGGTTGCAGCTTGCAGGCGGATATGGGTGGTCGGACATTCCTATATTAATTGGGCGGCTATTCGGGCTGCGTCTCAGCCGGGAGGACAGCAGTTGGGACTGCCGTCCGCGAGATTGTCAATTAGATGGTTAGGCAGGAGAGGCATGATGTGGCAACACTTACCTGAGCAAGTAGCGGAGGCTAGGAGAAGATGGGGCAAGCCTCACGTCATTCTTCTTCATCTTGGTGGCAACGATGTAGGGACTATGCCTATGGGAGATTTGTCGGACATCATGGTGTCTGACATCAAATGGTTACAGACTCAATTCCAGGGGGTTACTATTATCTGGTCTAAGATTGTTTCAAGAAATGTCTGGAGACACATGGCCACCAGGAAGGCGGGTTTCCGGGTGAAGCGGAAGCTTAATAGGGATGTAAGTAGGGTTGTATTGGCAGCAGGTGGTAAAGTGGTGTCTCATGAGAACATCAAAATTGATGATGTGAGTCTGTTTAGGAGGGATCAAGTACATCTGTCGGATAAGGGTACGGACTTGTTTTTAGAGAATATCAGGCAGGTCCTGGCTTCCTGTGTGTGTTAGTGGGGGAAAGAGTACCGTGTCCTCTTTTGGGGTGGCGGAAAGGGGTGTGGCAACAAGGATATTTCTTAGGACAAGGATAGAGGGAAGGGACAGTGAGCGTTGAGGGCCCTAGTCGCCGAGGGGGTAGGGATTGGTCGGCTCGCTGGGCGATCTTCCTTGAGCGAACAAGTAGGCGGAATGAGGGCGTCCTCATTCCCAGGGCGGCCACAACCCTTAGTGGGTTGTTAGGACAGGGTATCTTGCCAGCTAGTAGCAGTTGTTATTTATTTAATTAGTTAATTCTGTTAATAAAGCAACCCCTCCCCCCGTTGGGGGAGGTTGGTTTTTTCTTCCCAACCCTGAGTGTTGTGTCTTTATTTGAGGGTATGGGTTATTAAGTTGTTGGGTTTTTGTATTATTCTTGTATGGATTCAGGTAAGAAATTTATCCCCTTAGAAAAGTGTAGGACCTATTTAGGGACGAAACAAATTAAGGGGGAATTTATGCTGAAGGAAGAAAAGAGTGGAAAGGGTTAAATGGGAAGTGTAGTTTGCTGACAGTGAGGGAATAAGGGGAGGAGATTCAGACGTGATAAAAGGAAAGTAAAACAGAAAGTAAATCACTAACCTGTTTTTTGTCTTCCCTCCCAGCCCTCCCTGTGGTTTATGTCATTCCTTTTACAGGCGCTGAAGCAGATGGATGGTGGTTCGTGATTTAAGCTGGCTTAGTTTCCCTTGGTAGAGGGCTGCATAGTCATGTGGACCTTTGTAAGCCCAAGGGCAGTAATAGTAGTATGGGGTCTCCCATCGGGACTAACAGTCTTTTGGCTGGGGGACCGATGTCTATCCAGTTTGGAGACCCCGCAACCCGGTAGGTAGTTGGGAGTTGGCATGGCGTCATGCTTTCTCAGGGCGGAAAGGGGTGTGGCAACAAGGATATTTCTTAGGACAAGGATAGAGGGAAGGGACAGTGAGCGTTGAGGACCCTAGTCGCCGAGGGGCTAGGGATTGGTCGGCTCGCTGGGCGATCTTCCTTGAGCGAACAAGTAGGCGGAATGAGGGCGTCCTCATTCCCAGGGCGGCCACAACCCTTAGTGGGTTGTTAGGACAGGGTATCTTGCCAGCTAGTAGCAGTTGTTATTTATTTAATTAGTTAATTCTGTTAATAAAGCAACCCCTCCCCCCGTTGGGGGAGGTTGTTTTTTTCTTCCCAACCCTGAGTGTTGTGTCTTTATTTGAGGGTATGGGTTATTAAGTTGTTGGGTTTTTGTATTATTCTTGTATGGATTCAGGTAAGAAATTTATCCCCTTAATTATTTAGCTAAGGTGTGGTGCTTAGTATCAAAGTTACATTAACTTAAATTCAATAGAGAATTGAATACAAGGATACTATAATAGCACTCTTAAGACTCTGTGAACGAATTAGAATGGAGAACTAGATAATTCACTTGGGTTAAAACTTATTAATCTTTATTAGAACATATTTAAAATAATGGGTGTAGTTAAAACTAAAATGTTAGCAGAAAAATAGTGATGATTTACATCTAATGATTATTGGGTTGGTGCTGGTAGTAGAATTACCTTGGACTCAATTTGAGTGTAAATATTAATGCCTAGTGGGTGGCAGGATATTGGAACTTGTAGGTCAAAAGAGGACACTAAAGTAACACTCTATATATTAATTTAGTATTATATCTAGGTTACAATAGAGATATTGTCACTCTCCAATTTTCAATCATAATATGGGACCTGAGTAATGTCAGTTCCAATATATAACATGAAAATGACAAAGTTAAATTTATTTGTTCTTTATTATCCTTTATTGAACAATATATATAAGTATTGTGTTATCGGGATAAATAATAGCTTTCCACCAATTATTTTAAAATATAAGGATAATTAATGAAATCCAAATTTCATAGCAGTTGGATTGTATTGTAACATGTTGAGTGTACACTTTATTATATTTCCACAATGATCCTCTTGTCACTGATTCTTTGATTGTTTATCTAGGTGAGCAGCTAATTATTGTGCTTAGGGTCAAATATTGAACCACCTACTAAAGAGGTGGTGTTAGTTGCTGTCTCTTTACTCAGAAATTCAGAAATGACAGGCTGTGTTAGTGAATCACTTTTATTACATTTTATAGACAAAAGTGCCGGTCCACTTATGAGAGAAATAAACCATAAAAAATATATATATACATTTTTATTTTACTGGTGTTAGTAGTAATTACCAGCTGAATAGTAAACCTTATGTTAGGTTTATATCATAATGTATGTTGGTATATACCGATATGCTATAAATTTATTAAGAGTTAATGGGCTGGATTGTGTATCTCTGCACAAATCCTGCTCAGCGTATATGCTAAAAGCAAGCGTATTATTGTGTAACAACCTATTATATATCAGGTGACAAACCAATACATACTTTCACATTCATTTTATAAGTGACACTCGATGAATATAAGACTTAAGAGTTTATCTTTATAAAGTCCAATTGTCACTTTTGTTAAATAAAATGCTAGAGCGTGTCAGTCCACTTTAATGAAGTTGTTATACTAGTTGAAGTTACCAACTTTTGATAGCTGGATAATCAGCATACGCTTGATAATGACTTAGCATCTTAATGTGTATATAGCATATTCACTGTTATTTAGTAAAACCAGTGGATTATAATATCACTATCATTAGACTCTGCATCAATGTCTTTATAAGTAATGTGATATCGCTTGACCAGTATTTACCAGCAAGAGACCATGTAAATAAAACGATGATTCTGTACACAACTGCTAATCCGGTAGCTTGCAAATATCATTAACCACTAGCCCCTGTTGGGGTCTGAAATAGACTTTTACCAGGCACCTATATTACCCACAATTTTTGCCGCTAACAATTATTTAAAAACACAATTGAGCTCCCATTAGCTCACTCCTTCCCTGACATGTTTCGCCGGGTTCCCGGCTTACTGTTGACAGTTATTACTGTTGACAGATAGTTATTATGATTGGCGTGTAGATCATCCAATAGTGGTTTAGAGAATTTGGTTGCATTATTCAAACAGATGATAAGTATGTGAAGACTTGTATATACAAAGTTGCTATTACTAGGCTGTGATTTAAAGAGAAAAATATTTATTTTTATATGTATCAGTGCTTGTGAAATTAAACAAACTTCAAGTAAGTGACAAATTGTGACAATTATTAAAAAGAAGAAAAAGTGGGGGGTGGGAAAAACCAATACTAACATTGTTCCTTATGGTGAATGGTTATAATAAAATTATGTTTTTAATAAACTTAATGTGTTCACCTTATTATGAATAAATGTGATTAGAAAATACATTAATAGTAGAAAACATTCTACATACAATGATTGTGCTTACATAGTGTTATATAGTAAGCACATAATTTATATAAAATTACTTATAATTATAATTATTAGTGCATTATTTAAAACTAGTGTGAACCTAAAGGGTTAATAATTACGTTGTTATCCGAAAATAATAAAGAAATTTGTGTACCTTTGTAAGTGTAATGTGCAACTTCTTTTATACATTATATTACTTAGTAATGTGATTTACATGGCATTAATATTGAATATATCATGCCTGATATTTGTTCAATTTGAAGAATACCCTGCTGAATACATAAACGTATATACCTATACTTATTACTTTCCATAAAATCAATTAGTCTTGCTAAGTATTTAAACAGATTTTAAAAAGATTTCTATTTATAGATATGTAAAGAAATCATTATGTTCATTCAATCCATTGGGATGTACCGAATTCAATAAATATACCCACCGACTTTCCATTCGTAGGAGAAGATTCTCAATGCCTCCTACTCTAATTCCAATTCTTACCATCTGGATTCCAAAACATTGGAATTCTGAGGTATTACATTTATGATATTTGAGGTAGTGGGATGCAACTGTTGTTAGAATTTTCTTAGCTTTGCTGTCTTTTTCAGCATTCCTAATATTACTTAGGTGTTCCAACATTCTCGTTTTCAATTGATGGGTAGTCATACCTACGTAGGTCTTCTTACATTTGCATGTAATACCATATATTAGACCTTCAGTGTTGCAATTGATGTGACTAGTAATTTTATGCACTTTTCCAAACCTGTCTGAGATAGATTTGAGCGGCAAGAGGTGTTTACAAATTGAGCAGTTTCTACATTTAAAGTTGCCCATTGAAATGGGATCAATTTTCCTCCTTTTCAGTTCAAAATGACTGGGACTGAGTATGTCTTTAAGGTTCTTGGACCTCCTATATCCTAGTTGTATTCTGTCTCCTACTAAAGACTTCAATACTGGATCAGTCTTAAGAATTCCCAAATGTTTGTTAAGGATATTGACTACCTTTTTAGTTTGGGGTGAATATGTCATGATGAGTCTAGTAGTTGTATCATCTTCTTTCACCTTTTTATGTAGAAGCTGTTGTCTGTCTGTAAGTTCCGCTCTACGTTTGGCTTTCTTAATTGAGCGATTACTATAACCTCTTGCCCTCAGTCGGTTTTGAAGTTCAATTGCTCTCTGTTGGTATGTTTCAGGATCTGAGCAATTTCTTTTCGTTCTCAGAAATTCTCCGATTGGGAGTGATCTTACAGTATGTGAACAGTGAGCACTTGATGAATGGAGCAGACTATTCGTAGCCGTTTCTTTCCTATATAAGTCAGTAGTAATATACCCATCTTGATTCTTTATGATTTTAAAATCCAGAAACGTAATGCTTTCATAACTTTCTTCCCAAGTTAGTTTAATGTTGAGAAAATTAGAATTTAGTTTGGTCAGAAATTCATCTAATTTATTTTGAGGACCTCTCCATAAGAAAAGCACATCATCAATAAATCTCAACCAAAGTGGAATAAATTCCACATATTCCATGTTAGTGTCAGAGAAGACGACATGTTTCTCCCACCAACCTAAAAATAAGTTGGCATAGGTGGGAGCACATGCCGTCCCCATTGCCGTTCCTCTCGTTTGCAAGAAAAATTGCTGGTTGAATATAAAATAGTTGTGATATAGTATAAAGTTCAGTAGTCTGATTATAAACTCATCATGTACTTGCTCTTCTAATCTTCTGATGATTCTGATAGAAAACTTCGGACTGCTTGAACTCCCAACTTGTGGTCAATGCTCTTGTACAACGATTCTACATCAGCTGTCACCAGTATTGTATCTTTCTCTAGTTGGAGATTATTCAATCTTAAAGACCCCTGTCAGCTAAATGTAAAGGACTTCTAGGCCTTTATGCATTAGAAATATGGCTCAAAAAAGTTACAATGTGCATTTTCTATTATATGTTTTACAGGCAACCATGGGGGTGTTCAATCATTAATGGGTGTTTACTTCTGGCAGCCAAGGGGGTCACATCACTATTACATACATGTGTTACTGGCAACCAAAGGGTTAAATATATATGTGGTGGGATCAAGGGTGGGGCCTTAGGTCAAGCTTTTGTGGGGACATTGTGTGAACCCAGCTACGTCCCGTGTCCAGTCACCTATTGGTCGTCCGGTATTTTTATGGAGCGCAGCTGACAACCCTCTTTACAGCTACTCAACATTTTTAGTTTTTTTTTCTTTTTCTCTGTTTGCACCCTTGCTGACTCTGTCTATTTTTTTACTAGTTACACAATCAGGAGAAGCAGCATTTTCTTTTTCTGTTTTGTTTTATTTTATTTTGTTTTATGTAATAACTTAAGATGTATTTAGAAATGTTCAGAGAGTATAATGTATTAAGTAGACATACTAAGGATAAGGTAATATGTTTAAATGATTCTTTGTATGTTGTTGTATAAGGTTAAACAGACTGAAAACCCTGTAAGAGGGCATATTCACATGCATAGAACAAGATGATATGATTGTTTACTATAAGAAAATAATATATACAGCCTTTTTATTTGATCCATCATTATTTATGTTCTCTTTTTGTTTATGTAGCACTGTGTGCTGGCTATTCTAGAGGGAACCGGCCTCTATATTGTTCATTTTGATTTCTGTACACTATACATATGGAAAACTGAATAAAAAGATGATTAAAAAAAGGAGCGGCCGCATTCAGCAATGAAAAAGCAAAGTATTGCTAAATTCTGCTGCTACCTGTGTAACTAGTAACAATAAATCCTGCTGCTACCTGTGTAACTAGTAACAATAAATCCTGCTGCTACCTGTGTAACTAGTAACAATAAATCCTGCTGCTACCTGTGTAACTAGTAACAATAAATCCTGCTGCTACCTGTGTAACTAGTAACAATAAATCTTGCTGCTACCTGTGTAACTAGTAACAATAAATCCTGCTGCTACCTGTGTAACTAGTAACAATAAATCCTGCTGCTACCTGTGTAACTAGTAACAATAAATCCTGCTGCTACCTGTGTAACTAGTAACAATAAATCCTGCTGCTACCTGTGTAACTAGTAACAATAAATCCTGCTGCTACCTGTGTAACTAGTAACAATAAATCCTGCTGCTACCTGTGTAACTAGTAACAATAAATCTTGCTGCTACCTGTGTAACTAGTAACAATAAATCCTGCTGCTACCTGTGTAACTAGTAACAATAAATCCTGCTGCTACCTGTGTAACTAGTAACAATAAATCCTGCTGCTACCTGTGTAACTAGTAACAATAAATCCTGCTGCTACCTGTGTAACTAGTAACAATAAATCTTATCTTGCTGCTACCTGTGTAACTAGTAACAATAAATCCTGCTGCTACCTGTGTAACTAGTAACAATAAATCCTGCTGCTACCTGTGTAACTAGTAACAATAAATCCTGCTGCTACCTGTGTAACTAGTAACAATAAATCCTGCTGCTACCTGTGTAACTAGTAACAATAAACTCCGACCAGGGAGCACAGTGTGTACAAAGTAGTTGAAGAATGGCAGGCAGCTTGCAAGAGGGAAGGGAAAGGAAACCAGGGCTTACAGGAAGCTAGGTCTGCCTAGTATGACTCCCCTTGAATCCTCTATTCTGTGTGTGCATTATCATTTAACAACTCCTTAGATTACAAAATTCTGGGATTTATTGCTTCCTGAAGTAGCCTAAGAAAATGCTATTTAAACTCGTAAAGGGACATGAAACTCAAAATGTTTCATTTATGATTTAGGCAGAATATACAATTTTAAATATTTAAATAATTTTAAATATATATACTATGCAGCCACCAATCAGCAGCTAGAACCTAGGTTCTTTGCTTGCTCCTGAGCTTACCTAGATAAACTTTCAGCAAAGGATAACAAGAGAAGGAAGCACATTAAATAATAGAAGTAAATTGGAAAGTTGTTCAAGATTATATGATCTATCTAAATCATGAATCTCTAATTATGACTTTACTTTCCCTTTAAATAAAAACTGCAGGCAACAAGTGGCAGGCAGTATGGTACAAACCCATTCTCTAGATCGTTTTTTTAAGATATCACTTGCACCATATATATATATATATGTGTGTGTGTGTAGATATATATGTGTAGATATATATATATATATATATATATATATATATATATATATATATATATATATATATATATATATATATATATATATATATATATATATATATAATACACATTTTCCAGGTTAACCCACCAATTGCCAACAGCCTGGGTGCAAAGATATGGCAAAATACAGGAACAGACGTTTGCACTCTCAGGTCTTTTTTCAATTTTTATTATTATAACCCCATCATCAGCATACAACAGTGATAATAATCAAACATTTTATAGTGTTTTACAACAGAAGTGTACCAATCACAAACCTCACATCTCCCCCAGCTTTCGCGGCAAAATTATCGGCAGTGGAACGAATAATACGTTCCACCGTCTTGGCTAATACCGGAAGTTCAAAAAACATCACTTTCGGTTTAGTGCAATTTACGAATTTTGTGCAGTTATTTCACAAATCTCAAAAAGAACAAAAAACATACAAAAACCTGTTTAGCTTCCAGGTAATACACATCATGTGTCGGTGTGGAGTGATAAGTGCTTAAAACTAACAATCTTGTTAATATACTCCATTTATCATGTCAAACTATGTGGTGTGTGTATCTATTGTTATAGCAACCGTTGCCATAGAGACAACAATAGACGGCTGCTGAAATACATACATACATGTAAAGTGAATACTACAAACTCTATATATTTAAAATTTGAGATGGGATATAGTAAATCCCTGATCCCTAAGGTGAAACATATCTAAGAAAATTAAAAACAAAATCGAATAGGATTACATTGTTGTGCCATTAGTATCCCATCCCCAATATTTATAATGTATTAATGGATAACTCCAAACTTCGTTATAGATTTACAAGTGATGGATATGAGCTGGGATAAAGCTGAACTAACTACAAGCACTGGGATAAATGGGAGGGCTAATGTGACGGATTTAAACCTATGTATGCAGTGCACACCTCTGTCTACCTTGGGACCAGGTGTGATATCGCCGTCTATACATTATATCTATATTGTATCTAAGGATAAGTACTTTGTAAGATAGATGATATATATAAACCATATCAATGGCTAAATGTACTCATAAGTTTGACGGCAGATAGGCTACCTAAGAAACTGGACAGGTTATGTCTGTCATTAAATATATTAGTTAGATCGAGTATAGACATGTTATCTGTCCAATATATCTAATAGATGTTAGGTAGCTAACATCCCGATGTAAATTGTGGGGTTCATTCGAGGATATATGCCTAACCCACATCAGGATCGTATGTCTATGATAGAAAGTATAACTCGCACTTAATATCAATTGATAAATACCTTTCAAACATAATGAAGAATTGCAAATTTAAGGAAAAGACTACATGCAGCAATTATTATCGTATATTTTACACAGAGTTCCATATTGCCCAGACTATTAAGATTTTAGGTGCAGATGTTAGTAATTAACACAGGTAGGCCAGGCTTCCACATCATGTACTGGAATCATAACGATCCCAATCCACAGTGCTGAGAGAACAATGCGGGGAACCCCCCACAACAAGAGGGGACACCGCGAAGTGCAACTCAGAGCCACCATGCCACCCCGGTTGTACCCCAAGTCGGTAGCACACTATACTAGATTTTTAAAGTCTGGCATGGAATTCAAGCCACCAGGTATAATGGTCCCTAGGCGGAACATCCACTGTGCTTCACATTTCAGAAGCTGTTTGTTGCGGTCTCCACCTCGTTCCAACGGAGGTATATGATCTATCAATATATACCGTCTCGAGGAGACCGAATGTCCCTCATTCGCGCAATGTCGCGCCACAGGCTGCTCAGAAGTTCCTTCCTTGATGGCGGTCCTTATGGCATGTCGATGATTAGCCATCCTTTCGCGTAATGTTCCTAACGTCTTGCCAACATAGAACCTCGAGCATGGGCAAAACAGAAGATACACTACGTGCGTCGTAGTGCATGTTATGGAATGTCTAATCTTGAAGGACCGGTTAGTATGTGGATGGTGGAAAACCTTAGTGCCAATAAGGCCACTGCATGTAGTGCAACCTAAACATCGGTATGATCCCCTGATGTTTCTTTTAGTGCCTGTGTCGTAGCTTGCTTTGGGATCAGTCCTCATTAACAGATCTTTGAGGTTAGTGCCCCTCTTGAAGCCCACCATGGGACTTAGGTTATGAGTGAACGTAAGTTTTGGATCTGAAGCCAAAATGGGCCAGTGTTGGCGTAGAATCCTGCCAGTGCCCTTCGTTGTAGGAGTAAATGTGGTCGACATAATCAACTTATCTGTAGTATCACGTCTAGGTTTTGGTTGTATCAGTTCCGCTTGTGTCAAGGTAGATACAGCTTCCACGGATTCTTGAATCACAGCTGCCTTATACCCTCTCGAGCGGAACCTCGGTCTCCTCGATACGGTATATATTGATAGATCATATACCTCCGTTGGAACGAGGTGGAGACCGCAACAAACAGCTTCTGAAATGTGAAGCACAGTGGATGTTCCGCCTAGGGACCATTATACCTGGTGGCTTGAATTCCATGCCAGACTTTAAAAATCTAGTATAGTGTGCTACCGACTTGGGGTACAACCGGGGTGGCATGGTGGCTCTGAGTTGCACTTTGCGGTGTCCCCTCTTGTTGTGGGGGGTTCCCCGCATTGTTCTCTCAGCACTGTGGATTGGGATCGTTATGATTCCAGTACATGATGTGGAAGCCTGGCCTACCTGTGTTAATTACTCACATCTGCACCTAAAATCTTAATAGTCTGGGCAATATGGAACTCTGTGTAAAATATACGATAATAATTGCTGCATGTAGTCTTTACCTTAAATTTGCAATTCTTCATTATGTTTGAAAGGTATTTATCAATTGATATTAAGTGTGAGTTATACTTTCTATCATAGACATACGATCCTGATGTGGGTTAGGCATATATCCTCGAATGAACCCCACAATTTACATCGGGATGTTAGCTACCTAACATCTATTAGATATATTGGACAGATAACATGTCTATACTCGATCTAACTAATATATTTAATGACAGACATAACCTGTCCAGTTTCTTAGGTAGCCTATCTGCCGTCAAACTTATGAGTACATTTAGCCATTGATATGGTTTATATATATCATCTATCTTACAAAGTACTTATCCTTAGATACAATATAGATATAATGTATAGACGGCGATATCACACCTGGTCCCAAGGTAGACAGAGGTGTGCACTGCATACATAGGTTTAAATCCGTCACATTAGCCCTCCCATTTATCCCAGTGCTTGTAGTTAGTTCAGCTTTATCCCAGCTCATATCCATCACTTGTAAATCTATAACGAAGTTTGGAGTTATCCATTAATACATTATAAATATTGGGGATGGGATACTAATGGCACAACAATGTAATCCTATTCGATTTTGTTTTTAATTTTCTTAGATATGTTTCACCTTAGGGATCAGGGATTTACTATATCCCATCTCAAATTTTAAATATATAGAGTTTGTAGTATTCACTTTACATGTATGTATGTATTTCAGCAGCCGTCTATTGTTGTCTCTATGGCAACGGTTGCTATAACAATAGATACACACACCACACAGTTTGACACGATAAATGGAGTATATTAACAAGATTGTTAGTTTTAAGCACTTATCACTCCACACCGACACATGATGTGTATTACCTGGAAGCTAAACAGGTTTTTGTGTGTTTTTTGTTCTTTTTGAGATTTGTGAAATAACTGCACAAAATTTGTAAATTGCACTAAACCGGAAGTGATGTTTTTTGAACTTCTGGTATTAAGCCAAGACGGTGGAACGCATTATGCGTTCCACTGCCGATAATTTCGCCGCGAAAGCTGGGGGAGATGTGAGGTTTGTGATTGGTACACTTCTGTTGTAAAACACTATAAAATGTTTGATTATTATCACTGTTGTATGCTGATGATGGGGTTATAATACCCCGAAAACGTTCCACAATAAAAATTGAAAAAAGACCTGAGAGTGCAAACGTCTGTTCCTGTATATATATATATATATATATATATATATATATATATATATATATATATATATATATACAGAGTATGTATATTTATTATCAAAACTTAGCTCTAAGCCAACCTCTCAATATTTCCTGCAGCACCAATACAAATTCCCTTCCATTTTTATTTCAGTTTGTGTGTTTCATTGTGTGCCAGACTCAGTATGTGTGAGTGACAGTGTGTCAGTATGTATGTTTCATTGTGTGTCAGTATGTGTGAGTGACAGTGTGTCAGTATGTATGTTTCATTGTGTGTCAGTATGTGTGAGTGACAGTGTGTATGTGTCGATGTGTCAAGGTGCTAATGTATGTGTGTGGTTTCCTGAATGTGTCTGTGCCAATGTATCTGAGTGCATAAAAGAAGTGTATGAAAGTGTATTAAAGTTTAGCATGTAGTAACTTCAAAATGTATAGTGTACTAGGAAACTAGGACTAGTATTTTAGCATCATTTTCAACCCCTGTGTATCAGTATGTGTGTGTGTCAGTATGTATGTTTCATTGTGTGTCAGTATGTGTGAGTGAAAGTGTGTATGTGTCAGTGTGTCAAGGTGCTAATGTATCTGTGTGTGTGTTAGTCTGAATGTGTCTGTGCCAATGTATCCGAGTGCATAAAAGAGGTGTATGAAAGTGTATTAAAGTTTAAAATACTAGTAACTTCAAAATATATAGTGTACTAGGAAACTAGGACTAGTATTTTAGGATAATTTTCCACCCCTGATATATATATATATATATATATATATACACACACACACACATATATATAATTTTCTGAGTATATTTCATTTTTTGCCACCCCCCCTCGAAAAATTTCCTGCGGACGGCCATGGGTTCATATTAAAGCTAATAACTCTGAGCTAATTAATATTTTATTAAATTAAAAGATTGCTTTAAAAAGGGTACTTTCTAGGTACCATAATCTCTGAAGAAATGTGCAGCTTTGAAGAAAGTTCTTTCTATCCGTGTATTAATCATTTCCCAAGTATCTTGGGAGCATTTAGCATTACTTTAATATGTGACACGACAATAAGGAATATTGCAAGGGACAAGTCATGGATATAGGGAATGTGCAATAATGCCTTCAGGAGATGCCTTCAGGAATAATGCCTTCAGGAGATGCCTTCAGGAATAATGCCTTCAGGAGATGCCTTCAGGTGGAATAATGCCTTCAGGAGATGCCTTCAGGAATAATGCCTTCAGGAGATGCCTTCAGGTGGAATAATGACTTCAGATGCCTTCAGGAATAATGCCTTCAGGAGATGCCTTCAGGAATAATGCCTTCAGGAGATGCCTTCAGGAATAATGCCTTCAGGAGATGCCTTCAGGAATAATGCCTTCAGGAGATGCCTTCAGGAATAATGCCTTCAGGAGATGCCTTCAGGAATAATGCCTTCAGGAATAATGCCTTCAGGAGATACCTTCAGGAATAATGCCTTCAGGAATAATGCCTTCAGGAGATGCCTTCAGGTGGAATAATGACTTCAGGAGATGCCTTCAGGAATAATGCCTTTCATATTTCCAAGCTTTCCTTAAAAACAGGTGATCAAGGATGCATACAACCTGTTTTAAGCGATATTAAAGTCAATATGTTGCTTTGTTTCACCTAAAGTATGGTCATGTAAAACTGCATACCATTTTTTAACAAATGTTTCTGAGCAAATTAGAAGCTACTATGTTTTCATTCTTGTGGAGGCAAGTCCTGTCCACCAACAGAGCTGTGCGGGCAACAATGTCCCTAGTAGTGAATTTACTTAGTACCATATCATTTGAATTGCTTAAAGGGACATTAAATCCAAAAAAATGTCTTTCATGATTCAGATAGAGGATACAATTTTTAAAAAGTTTCTAATTTACTTCTATTATCAATTTCTTTTCATTCTCATGTTATTCTTTGTTGAAGAGATACCTAGGTAGGTAGCGTGCACATGCCTAGAGCACTACACAACAGGAAATAGTGCTGCCATCTAGTGCCCCTGCTAATGTATAACATTGTTGCAAAACTGCTGCTATATAGTGCTGCAGACATGTGCACACTCTTGAGCTTACATTTCTGCTTTTCCACAAAGGATAACAAGAAAACTAAGAAAATTTGATAGAAGTAAATTAGAAAGTTTTTTTAAAATGTTATGTTCTATATAAATCATAAAAGAAAAAAATTGGGTTTTATGTCCCTTTAACATTTTTTTTCATACTCTTTAACCCCTTAACGACTGAGGACGTGCAGGGTACGTCCTCAGAAAAAAGGCAGTTAATGCCTGAGAACGTACCCTGCACGTCCTCAGTGTGGAAAGCAGCTGGAAGCGATCCTGCTCGCTTCCAGCTGCTTTCCGGTTATTGCAGTGATGCCTCGATATGGAGGCATCCTGCAATAACGTTTTTAAGTCATCCGGTGCAGAGAGAGCCACTCTGTGGCCCTCTCTGCACCGGAGATCGGTGGCTACCTGCGTTGGTGGGTGGGAGCCGGACCGGGAGGCGGGTGGCGGCCATCGATGGCCATGTGGATGTGAAGGGGGGCGGGATCGTGGGCGGGGGTGGCTGGGGGCGCGCACGGGCGCGCGCGCGTGCACGGGAGGGTGGGGGCGGGCGCGTGCACGGGGAGGGAGCGGGTGGGAACCGCTACACTACAGAAAATGGGAAATAAAAAATATGTTAAAAAAAAAATGTTAAACAATAAGCAAGGTGGTGGGGGTTAGTCTGTGGGGGGTGGGGGGGTGGGGGAAGCTACACTACAGAAAAAAAACCAAAAAAAACAAAAAAAAAAGCATTTTTTTATTGCAAACTGGGTACTGGCAGACAGCTGCCAGTACCCAAGATGGCCCCCAATAAGGCAGAGGGGAGGGTTAGAGAGCGGTTTTGGGGGGGATCAGGGAGGTTGGGGGCTAAGGGGGGGATCCTACACAGTAGCATATGTAAATATGCTAAAAAAAAAATTCATTTTTTTTTAAAAACCCTTTTATTTTAGTACTGGCAGACTTTCTGCCAGTACTTAAGATGGCGGGGACAATTGTGGGGTGGGGGAGGGAAGGGAGCTGTTTGGGAGGGATCAGGGGGTGGGATGTGTCAGATGGGAGGCTGATCTCTACACTAAAGCTAAAATTAACCCTGCAAGCTCCCTACAAACTCCCTAATTAACCCTTTCACTGCTAGCCATAATACACGTGTGAGGCGCAACAGGATTTAGTGGCCTTCTAATTACCAGAAAGCAACGCCAAAGTCATATATGTCTGCTATTTCTGAACAAAGGGGATCCCAGACAAGCATTTACAACCATTTGTGCCATACTTGCACAAGCTGTTTGTAAATGATTTCAGTGAGAAACCTAAAATTGTGAAAAATTTTACGTTTTTTTTAATTTGATCGCATTTGGCGGTGAAATGGTGGCATGAAATATACCAAAATGTGCCTAGATCAATACTTGGGGTTGTCTACTACACTACACTAAAGCTAAAATTAACCCTACAAGCTCCCTAAAAGCTCCCTAATTAACCCCTTAACTGCTGGGCATGATACACTTGTGGTGCGCAGTGGCATTTAGCGGCCTTCTAATTACCAAAAAGCAACGCCAAAGCCATATATGTGTGCTATTTCTGAACAAAGGGGATCCCAGAGAAGAATTTACAACCATTTATGCCATAATTGCACAAGCTGTTTGTAAATGATTTCAGTGAGAAACCTAAAGTTTGTGAAAAAATTTGTGAAAAAGTGAACAATTTTTTGTATTTGATCGCATTTGGCGGTGAAATGGTGGTATGAAATATACCAAAATTGGCCTAGATCAATACTTTGGGATGTCTACAAAAAAAAAATATATACATGTCAAGGGATATTCAGGGATTCCTGAAAGATATCAGTGTTCTAATGTAACTAGCGCTAATTTTGGAAAAAAATGGTTTGGAAATAGCAAAGTGCTACTTATATTTATGGCCCTATAACTTGCAAAAAAAGCAAAGAACATGTAAACATTGGGTATTTCTAAACTCAGGACAAAATTTAGAAACTATTTAGCATGGGTGTTTTTTGGTGGTTTTAGATATGTAACAGATTTTGGGGGTCAAAGTTAGAAAAAGTGTGTTTTTTTCCATTTTTCCTCATATTTTATCATTTTTTTAATAGTAAATTATAAGATATGATGAAAATAATGGTATCTTTAGAAAGTCCATTTAATGGCGAGAAAAACGGTATATAATATGTGTGGGTACAGTAAATGAGTAAGAAGAAAATTACAGCTAAACACAAACACCGCAAAAATGTAAAAATAGCCTTGGTCCCAAACGGACAGAAAATGGAAAAGTGCTCTGGTCACCAGGGCCGGATTTACATCTCAGGTGCCTGTAGGCACAAAAACCTGAAGCGCCCCCCCCCCCCTGCCCCCCCCCCCCCCCCCAAAAAAAGTGAAAAAACAGAGGAATTATTTTTATGATTATGGATAATAAGTATTTTGTTAGATATGCAAATGTTAGACAAATAGTATACAACACAGTACATTATAGAACAGAGTATGCTGCTTGTTGTATGGGACCCACACAACATGCAGCATAATCTGTTCTATGCACTAATATTTTTTTTTCCTTTTTGCCCCCCACCTCCCCCGATCATTAATTAGGGCACCCCAAACCCCCAAAACCCTTTAATTTTAAATTCACTAAAAAGTATCACCAGTCTGTTTTATTTTGTCCTGTGCATTTACTAAAGCTCATTCTCATATCTTCCTTTTTTTGTGTGAATTAGCTTCATAGAATAACAAAGAGATTAGTGAAATAGGAGGCTGGAGAGACTTCTTAGTTAATTTTGCCCAAAGAGCATGTAAATGTGTGCAGCTTGGCTGTGATTTATACAATTTCCTGCTTCTGCTATTGTATTACACTCATCTAAAATATCTCTCTAGTACCGAACCTACTAGTAATCCCATTACTGATTGACATTTGCCAGATGTCAGTACTATGTGTTTCATTATATTCACCAACCAGTGTAGTATTTATCTTACACATAAGAGTATAATAAAATTATGTGCACTAATATAACTATTATATTTGCAACCAACAAAACTACTGCATTATTATTAAGAGAAGAGGGAGAGAGACAGAGAGGGGAGAGAGAGACAGAGAGGGGAGAGAGAGAGACAGAGAGGGGAGAGAGAGAGAGAGAGAGAGAGAGAGAGAGAGAGAGAGAGAGAGAGAGAGAGAGAGAGAGAGAGAGAGAGAGAGAGAGACAGGTGGGGGGGGGAGAGAGACAGGGGGGGAGAGAGAGAGAGAGACAGGGGGGAGAGAGAGAGACAGGGGGGAGAGAGAGAGACAGGGGGGAGGGAGAGAGACACAGAGAAGGGGAGAGAGAAAGGAGGACTTGAGAGAGAGACAGAGGGGGGAGAGATAGACAGATGGGAGGGAGAGAGACAGAGGGGAGGGAGAGAGACAGAGGGGAGGGAGAGAGACAGAGGGGAGGGAGAGAGAAAGGTGGACTTGAAAGAGAGACAGAGGGGAGAGACAGACAGACAGACAGACAGAGGTAGGAGCAAGAGACAGTTATATTGCTTATAGAATTAAACCTTGGACTGTTGATTTTAAAATACATTCCAGGAATATCATTCAAACAGGGGCTCCAATGCTGCACGCCACCTCCTAAAAGATTGCCACTTCACCTCTTGAGTCCCTCCCTGGCTTTATTTATCATGGGAACTCAGGAGGCAATCCAACTGGCAAATGACATTTAAAATGAAAAAGACATTCCACCCCAATACCCACAGTAGCTGACTTAGAGGAGGAGCATTTAACACTAACTGTGCCCAGCTTACCCTATAGATCTCATACATACCACATATAGACACCCTTATAACATACTGAGACACACTCTAGGTTACCCTATACATCTCATACATACCACATACAGTATATTCACACTCTAGTTTACCATATCCAGTTAAAGCTGTGTCACACTGTGGCACTCTTGTGTACCCTATATATTGTATACATATCACATGTGTGTCCTATATATCTCATACCACATATAGTCACCCCACACATAGCCACACACTCTAGTAGTTTACCATATTCAGTTAAACCTATGTCACCCTGTGGCACTCTAGTATACACTATATTATATATTGTATACATATAACCCTATAATACAATGCAGGCTCTCCAGGGTACCTTAAAAACTCATATACATCACACTATATTAGACCGTCCGTATACCGCACTGTCCGCATACCATCTCACCAGCCTAGGGCTCACTTACCTGACAGCTCATCAGGTTCCAGACCACTGTCAGCGTCAGTCCCGCAGATCACAAGGTAATGAGCAAGGCGGCATTAGCTGAGCCGGCTGCCGTGCAGCTCACCCCCCTCATCTTGCCTAGCAGAGAATGACCTGAGGAAGCAGATGATGGAGGATACAGGCTGGGGAGAATGCACGAGGGTACAGCAGTAGGCTTAACGCCAGTCTCCCACAAGACACTCCACGGCGACGGCGTGCACTGGGCAGGCGGGCGGCTCTGGCGACAGCAGCAATGAGCACACTCAGCTCACTTCACTTTCCCGCCGCGAGTCTGAGGGCGGCAGCCGGAATCATGTGATGTGGGCGTGACGCCGCCTGCCCTAAACCCGCTCCAAACCTGCAATCTGCAAACCACGGCACTGACTGGAGAGTGAGTGACTGTGACTGGAGTCAGGGTGGGAGGGACGAGACAAGGGAGGGGGCGTAAAAAAAGTTTAAAAGTAAAAAAAAAATATTTTTTATTTTTTTTTAAATACACTGACTTTACAGCCAGTGCCGTGGCGCCCCTCTCTGCAATGCGCCTGTAGGCACATGCCTACTGTGCCTAATGGCAAATCCGGCCCTGCTGGTCACTAAGGGGTTAAACATATTTTTTTTTCATACTTTAAACATATTATTTACAGCTGTTTTATATACACGTTAAATAAGTGTTGTTTTTATTGTCTGTTTAACCCATACCCCCAACTGTCCCGATTTTCGCGGGACAGTCCCGATTTTAGGGGTCTGTCCCTCTTTCCCGAGTTGCTAGCCATCTGTCCCGATTTTCCCCAGGCATTTTAAAAAAAAAAAAAAATTTTTTTTTTTTTTTTTTTTTTAAATTCTATTGGGCCCATACTCAGAAGCAGCTGGCTTTGCTCTCACAGGGTTAGATACCTGTTATATTCCCTGTGGAAAAGGAATGGTGTGTGGGTTAAGCAGGAGTAAGAAGGCTGTATACACTCTGACCACGGGTAATGGTGACCTCTCTAACCTACCTCTGGTAATGATGATATCTAACCCCTGGTGATAATACTAGCATGTCTTCAGTTTTATACAATGAGCAGTGCTAATACCAGGGTAACAAACAGTTTAACGAACAGTGGCAGCCGCAGACTGCCAGCTAATGTGCTTGCCAACCCCAGGACCCCATACAATGAATTACAGATACCCATATACGATGTAGTGTGTGTGTGTCTATCTGTATCCATAACTGTGTGTGTGTATCTGTATGTATAAGTTTATGCTATGTAGTGTGTGTGTGTCTGCATGTATAAATGTAAGCTATGTAGTGTGTGTATGTGTATCTGCATGTATAAGTGTGTATCTGCATATATAAGTGTATGCTATGTAGTGTGTGTGTGTCTGCATGTATAAGTGTATACTATGTAGTGTCTGTGTATCTTCATGTGTAAGTGTATGCTATGTAGTGTGTATGTATCTGCATGTATAAGTGTATGCTGCATGTATAAGTGTATGCTATGTAGTGTGTGTGTGTCTGCATGTATAAGTGTATACTATGTAGTGTCTGTGTATCTGCATGTATAAGTGTATGCTGCATGTGTAAGTGTATGCTATGCAGTGTGTGTGTATCTGCATGTGTAAGTGTATGCTATGTAGTGTGTGTGTATCTGCATGTATAAGTGTATGCTATGTAGTGTGTGTGTATCTGCATGTATAAGTGTATGCTATGTAGTGTGTGTATCTGCATGTGTAAGTGTATGCTATGTAGCGTGCTACTGTGCATTTTTGCTGACTTTAAAGGCCAGAATCTAGAATATTAATGGGGAATGCAGAGAGTAGTTTTAAAGAATTTATTAATAAATGTGCAATTAAGATAAAAATATTTAGCAATGTCTTTGCAAAGGCTAATTAAATACAGCGCTCACATAGCCATACCAGTGGTTTGAGCTTGTGTTTGATTTGCTGCCTAAGTGTATTAAAATATATGACTTTATTTAGAATTTTATTTTTATTACTTTGGTCTTATGATTTTAAGCCCCGCCCACCACATTTCAATTTTTTTGCCGGGGGGGGGGGGGGTCCCTCTTTTGAATTTTGAAATGTTGGGAGGTATGGTTTAACCATTCTGTAAGTAAAGCCTCTGACCCCCAACTTCTCTGTCAACCAGTAGTGTACTTTGGCCTAGCCAGTAAGATCTGTGCCTATGGCACAGGATTTATGGGGGCAGCACATTTGGAGCAGTTAAAGGGCATGATGTCTTCCCATTGCTATGCCCTCAAAATGACCCTCTCTCCTTCCCTGAGCTACAGCTGTGAGAAATATATGAGGCAAATAGGAGCTAAACTGTTGGGGGTGAGGGGGCTTCTGGGGAAGTAACTTTTATCTGTGCCTAAATACACCTCTGCTATCAAATGTCTACTACCCTAATTCTTCATTTATAATCTCAGCTCACAAATCTTCTGCGATCAAATGTTTTTATGGGTCACATCATTTGTCTTGGCGTCTATATGACTGCGCCACAGAATATGTTGGTGATTTGGTAATAAATAGTAATGGCACTGCACTGTCTGCAGTACATATTCGTACAGAAAATAAGACATTCTTAATTTGAGTTACTGACTGTGCGGAAATGTATAAATTATCACAAGGAATACCAGAAGGAGAATATGGCAGAAACAATTATTAACTAGGTTACTGCAAGAATAAGTACAACCCGATATAAGGTATTGATATGAATAGCAGACGCTATTAACAGCAATCAATTTCAGTTCTTTATGATCTCCCGCTCCCTCTAGTGGTTGTTTGTGATATTGTTATGGCTTCTACTTCCTGTGTTTTCCCCTCCCTTCTAATCAACGTGAGCAAAACAGCAGCAATGAAAAGGTAAGAAGCATTTACAGAAAGCGATCAGTTGATATATTTATTGGGAGGACAAGAAGCAAGCGAGATATGGAAGACTAATTTATAAAGAATGCATATACGTTTTTAGAAAGACAAATCCTTTTAGTTCATATGTTGTGCTACAGCGATTATTTACTAAGATTTAGAAGCTGTCACAGTACGCTAACTCCACAGGCAGGGTAACCTAGACACTTTTTAAAAAATAAAATAAAAAATATATTAACAAACTATATGGATGTTTAGTGAATACATGGAGCGAGACCCAAGCACAGAGTACTTAGAACAAACCCAGGGGCAAGAGAAGAATACACAAGGAGTCAAGTACCTTATGATGGAGAGTGTGTTGAATGAGGTGAAATTGAAACTCAGGAATACAGAGAGACTGTGAGAGTTATGGAGAGATTACAGAATACTAGAAATATATCATTAGCTTGTGTCACTGGTTCCTGCAAGTTTGTTTCAGCCCAGGCACATGATGCCACCACTTATGTCGTCCTAACTTTAAAAACTGCTCTCTTGATGGTACTTGAGTTTCGTAACAGAGCATTTTTGTGTAATTTTTTTATGGACTTTGTCCTTATTTCTACCCAAGTTTTTAAGACTTTCCATATTAATGTGTATATTACTCTTTCTTTTTCCCTCCAGATCCTAAAGATAGTTAACACTTTGTAATTACAAGACACGTTTGTTGTCTTGCTATAGAATAACACATTAGAAAAGTCTAAACATTTTTAAAGAAAATTAACATTATATTTGCTGCAATTGTTTTTCAATAGCCAAGCTCCACCCACCATGTCCATCTTTTGGATGAGCCAATCTGGGCTTTAGTCTGCAGCTGACAATCCTGCTCCGGTCATAATGTTAGTATAAAGTGCAGCTTTTATCTGTTAAAGCCAGTTAGGGGAAGATGGAAATATATGTAGCAGGGGTTGCCTTGAGAAGCCTGCAGTGTGATTTTTCAGAGCTAAATTACATAAAAGCGGGCACAATAAGTAACGTTAGTATATTGAAAATTCTCTTACTATGCATAACTAAAACAAT